>NW_011888814.1:831540-833388 GCF_000151845.1 Pteropus vampyrus
AGACACAATTCAAAGCTCTGGTAGTTTGATGCTCATGTACTGAGTATGGTTTCTGGGGAAGGAACCTGGTGGTGCTTCTCTCACTGTTTGGGATGCATGCTACCTCTATAATAGCTCCGTTGCAAAATAAACAGAGATGCTATTTTGACTTTTCATCTTTTTTCATAAAAGCAAAAATTCTTTTTGGATTTCTTTTAGTTAGCTAAAACACATACTAATGTAAGTCTTTAGTAGAAGCAAAGTGGAGTAAAGCAAACTTTCAAAAAGCAGGCAATAGCTATAACTAATGATAACAGTATACTTTTGATATTTTATGGTTGGTAGATAATTTAATTGAAAACAGGAATGAGTTATATGCATTGTCTATTCTAGTTTTTATTATATTGCATGTTATATATTTATAGCTTTTCACATTATCAACTATTAAATTGTAATAAGGGGTCAATAAATATAAATATGATTTTTTATAAATTTAAAATACCACTTTTTTATAACATTCCCAATGTAATATCAAATAACAATGTCATAAGAATAAAGTGAATAATATACTACCATCAAAAAAATGAGGGTGAATCCAAATAGTAATTTGTGCAACAAAATTTTGTTATGTGTATAGTTCAATATAACATTTTAAAAATAACATAAAAACTCAAAAATTCAACACAAAATAGCAAAAATCACGTAAGACATTAAAAGTAAATAAAAAATAAAATGCACATTTGAATAACTTCATTGATAGAAAGTTAAGAAGAAATGGGTTAAAAATTAAGCACAGAGGACTTTAGTAGCTCAGGAATGACTTTCCTATAGAAAGCACAAAAATACATTACTGAAGAAGTCATTAAAGGGTTTTTAATAGGAAAAAATTTAAACAAGAGAAAGTTTAGGTTTGGGAATATACTATGGAGGTACAGAGGAGTACCTAACAAACTGGTAGACTTTCAGTATATGATTTTAGTGACTTCTATGGCCAATCTTATTTTAATAATTTTGTAATTGCTGTAGAATTGAAAAACAGGGAATGATCTCCTACAAAGTAAGAATCCTGACATTAGACAGGAATTTAATCTTGTGGTGATTAACCTTTTGTGCTTGTAAGCTCAGCACATGTCTTAATATTAACATTAAAGGAATGAATAGTGTATGTTGATGTAATTTTCTAAAAGATGAAGAAATAATGTTCTAAGGGTGAAATATTTACTCAGTATTAAAAAGAATTATTTTTACTCTCAGAAGCACAATCTATAGGTTTAACTCTCTCTTCTCCCCTTCTTTATTGTTTGATTAATATGAAATACTAATTCGATTAATATAAAATAATACTAAATAACTTATATTAAATATTACCTCATCTTTCAGATCTCATATTAACCAGGAGATGGCACTATAACACTTTGTTTTTTAGTCCAAATAACAAATCTGTAAGCCAAAGGTTATATTAGCAATGCATTATATATTATTGAGTTAATTAAACATTCTTTTCAGTCCACTATATTATCGTCAATTATTTGTCTTGCACATTGTTTATTAGTTATTTCGCTAGATTTATATTAAAAGTATGAAGTGTTCTATCTCAAGGTTATATAATTTTAATGGACACTCTGTTTCATTTTGCAATTAAATTTAAGAAATAATCTAACCCAAGAAAGGAGAACATAAAAATATTTATGAATCAAAATGTTATAAGTTACAATGTTTAATAAATAATAATAAACTACAACAATGTCAGTGAAGATCAAATTCAACATCATTTAGATTTGTGATAATGTTAAGAGTACTTGGAATTTCATCTATTATATAATTTTGGTAGTTTTAGTAGACATTTTCATATGACGAAATTTTGAAATT
>NW_011888814.1:834853-848435 GCF_000151845.1 Pteropus vampyrus
AAAGCAAAAACACCCTGAAGATAAAGTATTCATTAAAAAACTATGATTAATATGTTCAGGCAGCTCATGAATAAAGTTGGGAACATGTAAAAGCAGATGGGCAATGTAAGAAGAAATATGGATAGTCTTATGAAGAATCAAAAGAAATGCTAGAAACCAAAAACTCTGAAAATAAGAAAATAGAATGTCTTAGATATGCTCACCAAGTAGACTTGACATAGCTAAGGAAAGAATTAGTGAATTTGAAGACAGATTAATATAAACATTGCAAATGGAGTGTAATGCAAATGGAATTTATTGATAGTAAACTACTTGATGTTAAAAGAAGTTCTGCAGGCAAAGTAAAAATTATATAGATAGGGAACTTGGATCCAATTAAGAAAGGAAAAGAATCAGATAAACAAAAGTGAAATAAAATATTTAATTTTTTTCTTAATATTAACGAATCTAAAACAATTTTTAAAGCAATAACTATACTAAATCTTGTGTATGGGTATGTGAAATGAATGACAGTAATATTATATGAACAAGAGGAAGGAATTAGAAATTCTCTGAGAAAAAAGTACCTGAATAAAAGGTATACTACAGTATTTAGAGCAGTATAATGCTATTTATAATACTAGATTAGTTAAAAATATATATTGTAAACACCAGGGCATCCAGCAAAAAATTGCCTAAAAGAAGTATTTACATTCTAAGAAAGGAGATATGCTAATTTCGCGTGGAAAACAATCAGTTAAAACAGAGAAGGTTGAAAAAGAGGGGCAAGGGGAAATGAAGGACAACAGGGAGTGATCTAAGCAAAATGGCAGTCTAGGAGTTTTCTACTTTCATTCCTCCACAAGGCATTGATTTTGACAAACACAGACAAGAATACCTTTCTGGGAGTCTGAGCATTCAGAGAAGTTATAGCATAACAGTGGAGTGAAAAATTGGAGAATATGTATTGAAGAGAGTAAGAAGAGCAGCTTCACTTTACCCATGTTGTACTTTCCCCAAGGCAGCACAGTTCAGTGCCAAGAGAGACACCCCAGTGCATTTCTCCATGAGGATGAGTGAGAATGTAGGGAGTATCTGCCTTCTGCAGCTGGATGGGTTACTGTCCAAGAGGCCCACTTCTTTCTCATCCTACCTAGAATACAGAGGAGATTGGTATGGCTGAGGGGTAGAGAGACAGTGGGAGCACAGAAGAGAAGTGGAACATTGCAGCAATCATGGCTTAGAACTCAACAGAGGGTCAGAGATATTACTGACTGCTTCTCAGACTCTATCAGCAAGCCTGACCTCAAGCCCCAGCTGGCCCACATGTATGCCCAACTATTCAGGCACCTAAATCACATTCCTATGGCTGGCTCTCCATACACAACCTCGTAGATAGTGAGTGCGAACACGTGCGAACAGACTGACTCTTTGAGATTAGTAGAAGGTATATGAATTTCACTAAGGCAAAACCCAAGGGCAATAAGCGGGAGACTCTTAGCACCCAGTCTGACTTTGTACTATTTAGAAAAGTCATACAACCTTAAAAATTAGCCCCCCACCAAATGAGAACAAGAGGTGAGAAGCAGATGCATCCATAGAAAAGGTCTCAGAGAGCTTCAGAAACCATATGTGGGCAGACTAGAAGTTTCTCTCCTGAAGCCAGTTAGTAAAGCCAGGAGAAGACTCTTTATTCAAGTGTGAAGAAGACAGCAACACGAGACCTCAAAGAACATTTAAAAAATCAAGAAAACATGACACCAGATGAACACATTAATTTTTCAGTAGCCAATCCCAAGGAAATGAAGATGTACAAATTGCCTGACAAAGAATGGAAAATAATTGTTTTAAGGAATCTCAGAGAGCTTCAAGAAAAAACAGATAAGATGACTCAGTGAAATTAAGAACACAATACATAACCAAAATAAGGAGTTTAATGGAGAGAAATCATAAAAAAGAACCAAACAGAAATTTTGGAGCTGAAGAATACAATGAATAAAATTTTAAAAAGCAATAAAGAACCTGAACAGCAGACTTTATCAAGCAAAAGAAAGAATCTGTACACTTGAAGATAATTTGAAATTCAGTCAGAAGAGATAAAGAGAAGAAAAAGAAAAAAAAAGCCTGCAGGATTTATGGGACACCAAAAAGAGAGCTAATATTTGCATTACGACAGATCCTGAAGGAGAAGAGTGAGAGAAAGAAGCAAAAACATTACTTAATGAAATAATGTCTGAACACTTTTCATATCCAAGAAAGATAGGGACATCCAGGTACATGATTATCAAAAGTCCCCAAACAGATTGAAACCAAAGAAGACTTCGCCAAAATATATTGTAATCAAACTATCAAAATTCAAAGACAAGTAGAATTTTGAAAGCAAAAAGAGAAAAAAATAAAAGGCTTTTCACATACAGTATGAAGACTTTTCATATATAATAGCTAAGGCTATTAGCTCATTTCTCAGCAGATGCATTATACACCAGGAGAGCATGGGTTGATATATTCAATGAGCTGAAAGAAGAAAAAGAAGAAAAAAAAGAATTACCTGGCAAAAATGTCTTTCAGAAATGGAGAAGAGATAAAGACTTTCCCAGATAAACAAAAGCTGAGGGAGTTCATCACAACTAGACTTACCTTACAAGAAATGCTAAAGGCGAGGGTCGGGGTGGGGCGCGGTAGGGTGGGATGGGGTAGGGAGGGGTTCTTCAAACTGACACAAAGGAGGCTAATTAGTACCATGAAAACATATGAAAGTATAAAACTCAGTGATAAAGTATATAGGCAAATTCAGAATACTTTAATACTGTGATGGTATTATATAAAACACTTTTCAATCCAGTATAAAGGTGAAAAGACACAAGTAATAATAATTATAGCTATAATAATTTGTTAATGGGGCCACATGCAAAAAGATGTAAATTGTGACAAGAAAATAATAAAATGTGGGAGGGAGAAGTAAAAGTGTGAGAGTTTGTATATGAGTGAAGTTGACTTGCTACCAGTTTAAAACAGATTCTCATGACTGTAAGATGATTATGTAAGCTTCATGTAACACCAAAACAAAAATGTATAGTTGATACATAAAAGATAAAGAGAAAAGATCTAAGCATATCATTATAGAAAACCGTCAAATCCCAAAGGAAGACAGAAATAGAGGAAGAAAACAGACAAAAATCAATGAACTAAATGGCAATATTAAGTCTTATCTACTAATACTTTAAGTGTAAGTGAATTAAATTGTCCAATAAAAAGGTACAGAGTGGCTGGGTGGATTGAAAAAAAAAAGTTGTAACTCTTTGATGCCTACAGGAGACTCATTTCAGCTTCAAGGACTTAGACGAAAGAGAAAGTATTTAGAAAAAAAGATTTTTCATGCAATTCAAAGCAAAAATACAGCAAGAGAGGCTATACTTATAGTAGACAAATTGTCATAACAGAGAAGGTAATTATATATTGACACAGGGTCAATTTGTGAAGAGGATGCAATGATTGCAAATATATATGTACCCAAGATCAGAGTACATAAATATATAAAGCAAATATAAACATATCTGAAGGGAGAAATAGACAGTATTGCAACAATAAACAAAGATTTCACTACCCCAATTTCAACAATGGATAGCTCATGCAGACAGAAAATTAGGAAATACTAGACTTGCACTACACTTTATATCAAATGGATGTAACACATATACCAAATATTCTATCCAACAGGAGCAGAACATGCACACAGAACATTCTCCAGTATAGATCACATGTTAGGTCACAAAGCAAGTTTTAATAAATTTAAGAAGATTGAAATTATATCAAGCATTTTTTTTCTGACCGCAATGGTATGAAAGTAGAAATCAATAACAGGATAGATATTGGGAAATTCTCAAATGTGAAGATATTAGCACATTATTAAACAACCAATAGATCAAAGAAGAAATCAAAAGGAAAATAAGAAATACATTGAGCAGAAGAAAATGGAAACAATATAACAAACTTATGGGATGTAGCAAAAGCAGTTCTAAGGGTGAAATATATAGCAATAAACACTTAAATTAAGAAATCTCAAATAATCTATATACCTCAAAACTAGAAAAATAGGACCAATTAAGCTAAAGTTAGCAAAAGGAAGAAAATAAGTACCAGAGCAGAAATAAATGAAATAGAGACTGACAATAGAAAACAATAGAAAAGTTTAACAAAACTAAGTATTGGCTTTGGAAAAAATTGACAAACTTAATCTAGACTAAGGAAAAAAGAGAAGACAAAGAAATGAAAAGAGATATTACAACTGACAACACAGAAATAATAATAATAATAAACATCGTAGGAGAACGTTATGAACAATTACATACCCCAAATTGGATAACTTAGAAGAAACAGATAAATCTTAGAAACATACAATCTATGAAGACTGAGTCATGAAGGAGTAGAAAATTTGAACAGACCAATAATGAGTAAGGAGATTTAATCATTCAGAATCTCCCACCAAATAAAAGTTTAGGATTAGATGGCTTCCCGGGTGAATTCCACCAAAAATTTAAGAAGAATTAATACTAATTCTCTAACAGTTTAGGAAATTTATGAAGAAACACTTCCAGGCCAGCATTACTCTGATACCAAAACCAGAGATTGGACATTTTAAAAAAAGAAAATTACATGCCAGTATCCTAATAGAACATAGATATAGTATTTTCAGCAAACTATTAACAAACCAAATTCAATATTACATTAAAACGTTGGTACATCATTATCTAGTCAGATTTATTTCTGGGATGCAAAAGCGGTTCAGCACCCACATGTCAGTAAATATGATACAAGACATGAATGAAATGAGGGATAAAAATTTTATCATCTCAATAGATGCAGAAAAAGCATTTGACAAAATTCAACAGCATTTTATGGAAAAAAGAAGAAAAAAACACTCAACAAACTAGGTTTAGAAAGAATGTACCTCAACATACTAAAGGCCGTATTGACAAGCCGGCAGGTAACTTCTTATTCAATGGTAGAAAGCTGAAGGCATTTCCTCTAAGATAAGGAACAAAACAAAGGTGCCCACTCTTACCACTTCTATTCAAAATAGTAATGGAAGTTCTAGCCAGAGCATTTTGTAAAAAAAAAAAAAAAAAAAAAAAAGCATTTAAATTGGAAAAGAAGTAAAATTGTCTCTGCAGGTGACATGATCTAATATGTAGAAAACATTAAAGACTCCAGCAAAAAATGTTAGAAATAATCAACAATATTAGTAAAGTCGATTTAGTAAAATGGCAAAATATGGAAGCTTTTTTTTTTTTATTATACTCTAGTATTTCACCTCGTGTTCTGCATACTGGATGGACATGAATGATTTAACAGTTTAGTCTAGATCTTTACAGAGGATTCATCTGTTTTTATCATTGTTTGGATTTGATTTGTTGTAATCTTCCATTTTTTAAAATATATTTCCTCAAAGCAGGTAAGCTGAATCTCTTTTCTGTGAATGTTTTTCCTTTTATGTAGCTCTTCTTGAGCTTGTTTTGCAAAGAGAACCACAAACGATCAACTTCTAACGCCACAGAATAAACTTCTGTCTAGAATTTTTCATAAAGGATCTCGTAGGAACTTTTTCAAGTCTCTCTTTTTAGCTTATCTGTCAGTTTTCTAGGAAACTCAGTTCAAGGAAACTCTCTTCATTAGATTTCAAGTGTAGTATTTATAAATTTGGGTAAATATATTCTTTATGAGGCCCCCAGAATTTACCAATGCCCCTGTTCTGTCTGCAGATGACCTTCCTCACTACCTTTAATTTAGGATCCTGTAAGCTAACTAACTACCAGTGAAGCTTTCCTGGAGGACTTGGTAAGCCTTGACTCCATATATTGTTTGTGTTTCGATTTTGTACCTGAAACTTTATTGAATTAATTGATTAGTTCTGAGAATTTTTTTCTGAGAGTTTTTTGGTGGAGTTTTTATGAGTTTCTATATATAGGATCATGTCATCTGCAAGTGGAGACTCTTTTATTTCTTTCTTCCTAATTTAGCTCCCTTTTATTTTTCGTGTCCAATTGCTCAGAATAGGACTTAAAATACAATGTTGAATAGGAGCAGTAATAGTGACACACTTGCCTTGTTCTTGATCTTAGAAAGTTTTCAACCTTTCACCTCTGAGTATGATGTTAGTAAGCTGTAGACTTCTTATATATGACCTTTATTATGTTGTGGTATGTTATTTCTATATCCACTTCGTTAACAGTTTTTATCATGATCAATTGTTGAATTTTGTCAAATGTTTTTTCTTCATCTGTTGAGATTATCATATCATTTTTATTTTTCATTCTATTAATGTGGTGTAACATATTTATTAGTGTGGGTATTTTGAACCATTCTTGAATTCCAGAGATAATCTCACTTGATTGTGGTGTTTGATCCTTTTAATGTATTAGTGATCCTTTTAATGAATTCGGTTTGCTAGTATTTTGTTGAGAATTTTTGTATCTTTGTTCATCAGAAATATTGGCATGTAGTATTTTTTTGTTGTTGTTTTGTTTTGTTTTAACTTGTGGTGTCCTTATCTGGTTCTGGTATCTCTCTCTATTTCTGGCTGTATCATTTCAAGAACTTTTTTTCAAACATGTTAACAGAACAAAACACAATGAGTAAATAGTTTCTCTTATTTAGTTTTTATGCAACTGGAATATAGTTACCATTAGAATTATCTGGCTTTTTGTGTAATGTGTTACTGGAATATTTTCTAGTAACTTTAAACTTTAGTGATGCTATTAGTATTTATTGAATTATGTTTTATATTTTCTAGAGGTAAATTTACCTTTGTGACAATATGAATGAATTTTTGCCATACAGAAATCCCCAAAGACTGAAAATTAATCATCACTCCAAACAGAACTGAAAAGGAAGATATAAAAATAACTTTCATCTTTGATTTTCAACATTAATATTAACCACTTAACTGTTTAAATACACTATTTTCTATTTGGCTTCTTATCTGAGAAGGAAAAAAAATATCAAACAGCAACATTTTAAGCAATATTAAGTGAATAATGTCCCTATGCCATAGAGGAAATCTTTTGCCTTTTGATGAGAAACTAAACTTAATGTACAATTCAAAACAAGTGACCCAAAACTCTTTACAAAATATTTTCTCTTGAATATTGGTTCTAAATTTTTTTTTTTGAAAAGGAGACTTTTTTTTTCAAAGTAACAGATGTGACATTGAATTTATTCAAGATTTATAGTACCAGCGTTCCTATGAATATACCTATAATTTAAATGGCTAATACAAGAAATGTATTTTCAGAAGGACAGTTTAACTGATTGATAGGTAATTAATCTTGAAAAGGGAGACTAATTAGACAGTTTTCTGTGCCATAATTAGGCTACCATTATTTTTGAAGAGCGGTATGTTCCTGCTACTTTTATAATTCTTAACAATTCAGGAAAATTAAATTATTATAGTTGCTATAACTTAATGCGGAAATACTTGCTACCTAGAGCACCATAATAAAACATTAAAGTGCTTTTATTATGCAGAACTTCAAACGTTTTGGAGAGAACAACTCCATAGTGAGCAAAACATTTTTAAACCTCTTTGTGCTTTTAAATTTACACATTAAAACATTTGTAATATTATAAATCTTTAAAAATTTGGTTGTTTAAAAAATCCATTAACATTTTCTTTTGATTTTACTGTTAGAATATGCATCATTATTATTTATTTTTTATACTTGTCTTTTCCTGGAAAAATTGACCTGAGTCAAATAATACATTTGATAGGGTGTGAGATTTTAAAATGTTACATTCCAGTCTTACGTCTCGGAATTGGAAATTCTTTAGGTAAGTATCTTATTCCAAAATATGTCTTTAGATCAGGAGAGTTCAAGCAAAATTTTCAAACCAGAACTGGCTAGGGAAATGGGAGGTTCCCTTTATAGTAGCTCTCTATTTCCAAAACATCATAATGTTTCTTAGAAATAAAGGTGAATGTAATTTTAGCTCATATGAATTAGTGAACGTTTTACCTTCTACGGCTTGTTATTAAGTAGGTTAGGTTGCGATTAATAGATAATAACAATACGAATGCCCTAATAATATGTATCATTATTTTTATTCCTTGTACTTTGTGAAAGCACACATACGTACCCTCAAAATACTTGAATTGTAGTGATTATGAAATTATCTGCATGTTTAGATAACTCAGAGAATCTAGTGAAAAGAAAAGAAATATATTACTGTAGATGGTGACTATATTTGCAAACATTTAGTAATTAATGCGTGTGTGTACATATACATTTAATTATAAATTTTCCAGACACTTTCATATTTCTAAATTGTGAATTATTTGAGGGTAAAAAAAATGTATTGTTTACTTTTAATTCCCATCACTTTTCTTCAGGCTGAACAATGCTTAAATCATCTGGTTTATTTGCTGGTTTGTTTCTTCCAAGTAATTACCATATTTATCTAACAATAACTATAGTTTTGGTATTCATACCTGCTTTCACCCCTTTTAGAAATATTATGTCCTGCATATATATTTATTTTGGAACTTTTGCTATACGAGAGAGTGTGTTTCAGACCATAAGATTTGATGTAAAGTAAATAAATACTCTTCCATTTATTGGAGAAGTATTTGAATAGTGCAGATTATAATTTATTAAAATGCGATTAGCTTACAGGAATGTAAAAGTAAATTTTCAAGGTATAAGAAATAGAATAAAAAGTAAACAGTGAATTTATTGATGTTTTAAAGCATCATTTTCTTTTGTTGAACATTAAAATTATTTTGTTTTATTAATAAAAGTAATACTATGATTAATGTCTTTCTATATACTGTCTTGAGTTTTTGATTCTTTCATTATGCTAGACTCCTTTAGGAATTAGTAGGACAGTGGGATTGAACCTATTTAAGTCTCCTGAATGCCAAAGTTCTCTCAGAATTTACATGCTCAGCATAGTATGATCATCCTCATTGATCCTTGAAAATTCTGCATTTGCTATATTTTAGTATTTGATAATTTTATAAGTAAAAATACTATTTCTTTGCATTTGATTTTCTAAGGTTGATCATATTCAACTTTATTAGTCATTTGTATTTTGTTTTCCTAAATTGTATTAACTTATAACTGCTATTAATGTCCCTTAGCATCACTTGCAGAAGCTGATGCTATTTCTTCAACCTTAAACATTACTACTCAAAAGTAAGCATGTTATATAAAACGTACTGTAAAGCATCTCTGCACCGTCCTAACTTTTCTGTTTCCCGATGTTTCTTACAGATTCTTTGACTACCCAAATTCTCGAATTCATCATTGTATGCTCACCACTATGTATTACTTAATTTGCTAACAAAGTCAAAATCTTTTAGAGGCTAGCTTCTTATTGGTATAGGCCCCCACCTGGAGTCAAAAGCTTTCTACAAAGTAGATCCAGCCTCGTTTTTCCCCCTAGTTTATATCTTATCGCACATAGATTTTATCGTATTGGAATTAGATTGCCAAGCCAAAGTACCTGTACCCATCTTCCCCTCACTTTGTCCAGTGGCTCCCACATTCATTCTTTGCTGATTTCAATCCCATTCTCTACTTTATCTTTTTATCTCTAAATGAAACTCTGTAAAGAATTTTAAATTCCACATTTCTTCATGTAAGCTAACCTTATCCAAAGGGTTTCTGGGAACCACCATTACTGAATTTTTCCCATAAGATATTTACCATGTTCTGTCTCCTGTAAGGTAATCTAGATTACCCTATGGATCAGCTCTTTAAAGGCTGGCACTGCTCCATCCTCACGGAACTGTGGGGTTTTGCAAACAATAGAGACTTGATTTATATTTGTTCAATTGAATTATACCTGCTTGGTTGCTGGTAAAATTCAGTTTTGTTGCAAAGATTAAGTCCTTCATCAAATAATCTCAAAACTTCTCTTGGGGTTTTCTATTTGTTTTTTTCAGAGTAAGTTTTGCAGTTATTATTACTCTGGCTTAAAGAAAGCATTTACAAATATTCTTTGGGGGGATGCCTTTTTTAACCCAGTATAGACACTTTGAATCACTTTGTGCTCTGGGCGACAAAACCTCAGAAACATAGTTAATTTTGAAGAAGATACTTCTGAATTTGAGGGCTACTAATAGTATCTGTATGCTTAGAGAGGTTTAATTTTATTACTTCTGACTTTATATGAAAATAAGAAGGAATGTTAACAATGGCAATGGGAAGTGATCTTTGGAGACTGACTTTAATATACAGGTACAGAAAATCCATAAGTTATTTCAAATGTAAATTGTTATTTCTATAGTATTTAAGGGTGAAATACAAGTAGTGTATGTTCTGCAATAATTTATATGGCAGTTTATACTTTTTATAGCTTTACCTATAATTACAGCTTAATAAATGTTTATTGTTTTATCTATATTGCCTCATTTTATCTTTAATGTCATTTATTAGGTAGGCAGTGTTTTTAATTTCCATTTTACAAAAAAGGAAACTATTTGTGAAAAGATAACATAATTAGCCAAAATTCACAGAAAACAGAATATTGAAAATGAGTACATCCAGTTTAGTACTTTGCTATTGAAAGTGTGGTTCATAGATGAGAAGTTTTGGCATTGCATTGTTGGACATGCAGGACTCACTTCTGATCTATTGATTCAGATTTGCTTTTTAACAAGACGTCCATGTGATTCCTTTGCACATTAAAGTTTGCAAAGTGCCAATTAAATATCTTGTCACACTTTTTATCTGTCTTAAAATGTAGATTTTATTATTAATTGGGTATGTTAAGGCCGGTAGATCGAGAAACAAAGATAGTTTGTTACTCATAATTCCCAAGAGGAGGGGGCATATCATGCCATGCAGGGGGCTAACAGGGAAGCAGCAGGGTCTATTGGGAGGCACAGGGAGTGAGGGGAAAATGAGGGCAAGTACCTTAATTGTAGTCTCCACGAAATCAAGGCAAAGGATAAGCAGTGTGAGGATTGGCTCGTTTGAATAATTTCAGTAGCACCATAGTATAGAGGGAATAGATATAGAGGCTGTCTAAAGTTGTTTGATATCTGGCACTGGGGTGATTAAGGCAGTGGAATAGTGACCTGCAGTATAAGAGACAAATGAAGGACTTGATGGAAGTATGGGCTCTGTACTGGTTGTGTGCATATAAATGTACAAAGGTTAGTCCTTTACTATTTCTAGGAATTGGCCTTGAGAGGGACAGTCTCTTCAGGTTCAGCAAAGCCCTAAGATGTCAGAGTGTCAGAAAAACAAAATTAAAAGGCATGGTCAATATATTATCACATTGAGTAAAATCCTATCATAATGTAGCTAGCAAAATCTAGAAAGCTTCTTAATGTAAAATATGGAGATACAATATTGCAAGGTTAATGAAAGGATTGAGTGAGCCAGTTTAGTTAGCCTCTGGAGTTTCCAGGGGTCTGGCTGGGCAGATAAAATCCATTCAGGTCCTGGCTACTGATGGGCACTACCTGGAGGCACCTCTCCGCTTTGGTTTATTTCTTTAAGAATGAAGATTATTCTGCTATCTGTTACTGGCAGAGACTTTTATGGGTGCAGCTATTCCAGAAATAACCCCATGAATTAACATCTGATTTGACATTGGAATTTGGGCGCAGAGAAGAATTAAGGCAGAATACCTGCCCTAATTTACCTGATTTCTGTTTCCTTACCTCTTGAACTTCATTCAAGCCTACCAGTTCTCCTAACCAGAAAATAAGAACTAAGAAGCACTTGGGACACTTGTATTTAAAGATATAGAAGAATATAATGCACCTACCAATTAGGTTATATCAGAATTAATGAAGTTAGGGGAAACTATAGAGCCACATGGTGCCAGCTAAAGAAAAATAACAATGCCATCCACTTATCTAGTACCTACTGTTATGCTAGGTACTACATGGACACTAGTACACTGAATCTTAACATACAGATATGAAAATTAAGGCTTAAGAAAGTTTAGTAACTGACTAAAGTTATTACATGTTGGAGAGTTAGTGTTAAATACCATAGCCATCTGATGTAAAAGCCCATGTGTTCTCCTATAGGTACGTCTTTAGTGTCACAAAGTGGATGATAATGCTTAAACAGTTTATATATTGTAAGAAAGATCTTTTCCATCCTTATTAAGGAAAAGGTTGATCTCTCAGTTCATTGTTCATTAATTCATTGTGATAGCATCAACAAGAGAGAATAATTTCTTGATTTTTCTGAAATGGCTGGAGTTCAACTTTTTTAGGTCAGCTTACTTTCTTTTTGTCATACTCAAAGCTAAATTATGAAATCTGGAATATTCACAGGACTGCTTTTGCTTGGCTTATCTAGGTTGAGAAATATGTGATATAATTTAGATATAACATTTAACTCAGGATAAGAATTTTACGGAGATGTATAAATATGGGAGAGAAGAGTTTATGTGGAATCATAAAAGAATATCTTAAATTTTTGTTGCTTTTATTGAGATGTAATTTGCATACAATAAAATTTACCAATTTGTGAATAATTCAATAATTTTTACAAATATATACTGTCAGGTATAGTTGTTTGTCAGGTTTATAGTTTATAGTAAAAATTAAATTATGTAAATATATACATCTGTTTGTCAAATATATTGTCTTAAGCTAAAATTTACCTTCTACTATAACATGGAATCATGTATTTTTCTATGTAGCTAATATGTTAATCAAGATTTTTATATTTTTTATAATTCACATATTTTCCTTGCATTTAATATATTATTTTTACTTATAAACTTTTAGAACAACTCTGTACTATACCAATTTAAATTTCTGATAAAAAGATTGTGCGACAAAATGTATTACTATAGAAGAAAAGTACTATATTAGGTTGCAACTACATTATAATAATTGTTCAAAATAAGATAGTCACTAAATGCAAAATATGAATATCTCATTAAAAAAAAACATATAAATGTACTATATTGACCTAAGTTGTTTTTCTCAAACCGTAGCTTCCAACAGAATCACCTTGAAGGTTCGTAAAATAACATATTGGTGGATCCTATCCCCAAGATTTCCTCCCAGCATTTCCCAGGCTAGGTTGATGTTGCTCTTAGGACCATACCCCAGATCCAACCCATTAAAAACATGATTGTTTTTTGAGACATTTAGCAGTGTGTCAAAAATGCATCTCTGATGTCTGTATAAAAAAAGCTTGCTTTAATAGTTTTCCTGTAATTTAAAAGACTGGAATGAATGATAAATTACTTGATTAAAATAATAATAGAAAATGTGACTATAATTCTGTAAAAGAAAAAAAACCCACAAAGTTCCAGAATAGTCCACAGCACTTCAGGATAACCATTTCATTTAAATAATTTCTCAATAAAAATGCCTTAGTTCCAGAAATACAAGCAGTAACATCCAAAGGCAATTCAGAATAATATAAACCTATTGCATTGTTTACATAACTCTTAAGGAACCTGTTCTCTTCCTTTAAGAAACTCCTGAGGATACATGTTGTTTACTTTGCTTTTACTCCCCCTGTTTCTTAACATTTAGATTTATACATTTTAAAATTTTCTGTCAATTTTACAAAAAATATTATCTTGTATCTCATATAATTTTTGAACTCTTAACTGGATT
>NW_011888814.1:850240-850623 GCF_000151845.1 Pteropus vampyrus
ATACATACATATATTATTATTTATACATATATATCCTGAGTATTTTATTCAGTCTTTAAACTCTATTTCACCTACTATGTGTGATCCCTTTTAAAATTTCAATTCAATGCTTTTAACCTTTGCAGTGCTCCTTTGAACCTGTCACATGCATGCATGTGACATTCGTTCACACACAGATTTAGAGGACCCTCTTCTCTGGATATCTGCCTCATAGAGGTTTCCCAGACTTGTGTCTGATTGTTGCATTGTATTCCACTCTAAGTCTCACCATATTTTACTGATGAAATTTGCTAGTAATGGCCACTTAAGTTATCTCACTCACTGATAACAATATACTTATACATTTCATTATCTGACTACTGATAAATTGTTCTCTAGAATGA
>NW_011888814.1:850673-852222 GCF_000151845.1 Pteropus vampyrus
TTAACATTTAGATTTATACATTTTAAAATTTTCTGTCAATTTTACAAAAAATATTATCTTGTATCTCATATAATTTTTGAACTCTTAACTGGATTAATTGTCATAGAACTTTATGTCTTTCATTTTCTTTCTAGTATGTTTGAAATAGATATCTCTAGATAATTGAAGAAATTAATTTTCCTTTTGGGAGTATTTTTCATAACCAGAAATTAATAAAAGTTAAGGTTCAATTTTAATTACATAGAAATTATTTGGAACGAAATCTGTAAAGTGATGCCGAAAGCATTGCTATAAAAGAGTGACTTTCTCATTTAAGAACCTATTTTTCATTTCCTATGAGATCACACTCTTCATCCAGTCACAGTAATAAACCCACCTCCTCTGAAGCTGTTCCATTGCTTTTCTTACTATTCAGTAACATTCATGACCTGATGATTTACAAATTTAAATAAATCATCCTTTATCTCTACCGAACTTTAAATGTATCTGCTTTCCTCTCACACATTGGATGTTCTCATTTTTCCCCTCTTCACTTAAAAATAATCTGCCTATTAATGAAGGATCATTTTCTGTTCTAAATACTCCAACGAATTACCAACAACATGTTTCTTTCTCATCTTTCTAAAACTTCATAGAGATTATTTTTCTTAAAATATGTTTGGAGTTTGGTTATATTGAACTTTATAAGTCTTCTTTTTTTTAATTCTTCATTACTTATGTATACATATTGCTCTCAAAACAATATCAATTTCTCAAAATCAGCTTTATGTCATATGCAACATTGTGTCTATTATAGTTCTTAGCAATTGCCAAAATTAACAGTCATCAAAAAACTCATATTAAATTAGTTTAGGAATTAGTCTGTTCATGTGAAATGACAGATAGATTAGAGTCATTTGTCTGGGAAAAAATAAAATACAATTCTTTAAAATAAAAGCACTCTATGTGTTGAAAGAGAATAAAAGAAAATAGACTTAAGTAATGATGTGAAACATGAGTGATAAGACAAAAAAGGGCTGGATATTTGGAAGTCAGAATTTTTAAAGAGTTTGTGGGCACTCCTTTGTAAGTTTTTAAAAGCAAGGTAAATTTAATATCTTGAAATTATTTCTGCATGGTTCTCTTGTACGGGGAGGTATCTATTAGTGATCTCTCTAGATCTGTTCTATTCCTGCAATTATGTATTTTAAACAAATTGCAAGATTGCTGTTATCTTTGTAGAAAATTGAAGGGAGCTGAATTAAAAAATGATCAAGATAACTTTCAGAGTATTATATTTCATCTCTAAAATTACTATACAGTGTGTTTTTAGATGAAGTACATGATTTGCATAATAATACAAGAAGGCTGGCAGCACAGTCTGTCACTTACTATGACATCAGTCTGTTCTTTATCCTGTAATACATAATTAACTTAAAATTAGTAATTAAAAAAGTAATTATTGCATTGAATGTTCAATAATAAAGACTATTTTTTTTATTTGACTACAATAAAGGGAACACCAGGAATAATCTTGCAGAGTTTTCAGAAATTTAATGACTTTACTTTA
>NW_011888814.1:852272-852598 GCF_000151845.1 Pteropus vampyrus
AATTTCTGGTTACAATTCAATAAAATATTTGCTGTTCTTTAAACTTAGCTTCCATCAATTCCTTGAAAAGCATGAACTTAATGCTGGAAATATACTAGAAGTTTTAAGACTGACTTATCTTGTAAGAATACATTTATTGCATCTAAAGAATCACAGTAATACCAAATGCTGGAGAGGATGTGGAGCAATAGGAACTCTCATTCAATGCTGGTGGAAATGTAAAATAGTACAGCCACTTTAAAAAAACAATTTGGCATTTATTTATAAAGCTAAATATAATTTTCACATTACAGTTCAGCCGCTGTGCTCCTTGATATTTACATAAA
>NW_011888814.1:852648-854719 GCF_000151845.1 Pteropus vampyrus
TTTTTTTTAATTCTTCATTACTTATGTATACATATTGCTCTCAAAACAATATCAATTTCTCAAAATCAGCTTTATGTCATATGCAACATTGTGTCTATTATAGTTCTTAGCAATTGCCAAAATTAACAGTCATCAAAAAACTCATATTAAATTAGTTTAGGAATTAGTCTGTTCATGTGAAATGACAGATAGATTAGAGTCATTTGTCTGGGAAAAATTAAAAGACGATTCTTTAAAATAAAAGCACTCTATGTGTTGAAAGAGAATAAAAGAAAATAGACTTAAGTAATGATGTGAAACATGAGTGATAAGACAAAAAAGGGCTGGATATTTGAAAGTCAGAATTTTTAAAGAGTTTGTGGGCACTCCTTTGTAAGTTTTTAAAAGCAAGGTAAATTTATTATCTTGAAATTATTTCTGCATGGTTCTCTTGTACAGGGAGGTATCTATTAGTGATCTCTCTAGATCTGTTCTATTCCTGCAATTATGTATTTTAAACAAATTGCAAGATTGCTATTATCTTTGTAGAAAATTGAAGGGAGCTGAATTAAAAAATGATCAAGATAACTTTCAGAGTATTATATTTTATCTCTAAAATTACTATACAGTGTGTTTTTAGATGAAGTACATGATTTGCATAATAATACAAGAAGGCTGGCAGCACAGTCTGTCACTTACTATGACATCAGTCTGTTCTTTATCCTGTAATACATAATTAACTTAAAATTAGTAATTAAAAAAGTAATTATTGCATTGAATGTTCAATAATAAAGACTATTTTTTTTATTTGACTACAATAAAGGGAACACCAGGAATAATCTTGCAGAGTTTTCAGAAATTTAATGACTTTACTTTACACTTTCTATTCTTGCTTGAAACTGTTAAAGTGCTTACTAAATTGGATATTCTGACACATGGTATCAGGTCAAATTACTCAGCATTTTTTTCTGCAAAAAATTGGTGATGCTGTATTTGGGGCAAAGAACAACAACAACACTTCTCTCCCTCTCCCTCTCTCTCTCTCTCTCTCTCAATACACACACACACATACACACACATATTCATACACATGCACACACAAAATATGATCCCACACACATGAACATATTTGAAGGACTTGTAGGCTAATTTATTATTTGTGGCTAATTGAAACAGAAAAGTTTATCATAGCAAAACCTGATGTATATTTAGCTTATAATTAGGGGCACATTTGTATGTCACATTAGTGTTCTCTACTTGGTGGAGTTTTTATGTTGTCTGGCAACATTTAGGTAGCATGCTACACTGCACTCAGTTAGACAATGTGTAAATACTCTACAAGATAATTGTTTTCAGATCTGACAGCTCCTGACCATCTTGATCATTTATAATCCAATTTACTAAAGTTTTGCTAGTATAAAATCCATAGGCTTTTAATGATCTGAATACTTATAAACTATGCATTAGCAGTCGGAGTAAGTATATATTGTTCATTTGACAAATAAGATTGCTAATGATGGGTGGCAAGGTACCTGGGTTGAGTGTTAATCAATATTTGACAGCATTACCCAAGAGAAGCTGGAAAATTTGAAGAGTAGTCAGAGAAAACTGTTTCAAGTCACTGAGTATAGGGGTGGCTATTAGAGAGTCATGGTTCAATGAAATTATATGTAAAGAAAGTGAGAGATGAGACTATAAATGGAGTTAAATAGTCTGGAGCTTCCGGCTAGTTCAGACAATTTTGTTTGAGAAAATGGCCTGTCATTGTGGAAAAAAGTCACAGTGATTACCGACAAGCCAGTTTAGCTTTGTACCACATGACCTTTCTTTTGGCCACATGTGTTTGGACCAGTGTGGACACCTAAATCAAAATCAGTTCAATTTTATGCACGTAAGCAGAAGCAATTGGATTCTATCTTAGAAAATTACATGAAGATATTCACATTCCAAGTGGCAGCCTATAAATGGATCTTGAAACAGAATGTCAGGGCTGGAGTAATCATATTTGACCATGTACAAGGTGATGGGTTGAGAGAAAAAATAATTCTTCATAGAGAATCAGTGGATTAAAAATATTCAAAGTGATGCGCCC
>NW_011888814.1:857356-859973 GCF_000151845.1 Pteropus vampyrus
AAGCAGCCAATCTGAAAGTCTACATATTGTATGATCCAAGTATATGGCATTCTGGAAAAGGCAAAACTATAAAGACAGTAAAAAACAATGATTTCCAGATGTTGGAGTATAGGGATTAATAGGTGTAGCACAGAAGATTTTTATGGCAGCGAAAATACTCTATATGATACTATGATGATGAACACATTTATACATTTGTCCAAACTCACAAAATGAAAAATACTAAGAGTGAACTCTAAAGTTAACTATGAGCTTTGGGTGATTATGATTTGGGAAAACAGGTTCATCGATTGTAACACAAGTACCAGTCTAGTAGGAGATGTTGATAGTTAGAGGGGCTGTGCATGCTTGGGGCCAAGGGTTATATGGGAAATCTCTGTACCTTCCTCTCATTTTTGCTGTAAAATTTAAACAGTTGTAAAGAAGTGAAGTCTTAATTTAAAACAAAACAAAACAAGTCACTAGGCTTCAGTAAAAGAAACCTATGGAGTTCCTTAATTTAATTTCTCTTAATTAGCTTAAGAGAGTGTTGAAAACACATAATAGACTTTTTTGTAGAGTGCGGACTGAAGAAAATAATATATAGGTAGCAACTATTGCTGATAGAAAATTAGTGAGATAAATATAAAATGTCTGTTGACATCCAAGTTAACACAAAATAATTTTATTTACAAAAAATAGTTTACTCACTAATCACAAATATATCTAGAGTAGAGAATGAGGAGTCTTGTATTTTATAATATTACTGAGACCAACTCATTCTTTGTATCCAGGAGCATCTGTGGGCTATCTTGACATCTGTGATGTCAGATTGCTGACATCAGTGAGATTGGTCTGAATGAGCACAAGTGTCTGGGGTTGAACTTTGTTTTCACTTATAAGGAGAAGTTTCCTTTGGAAGTTGTTTCAAAACAGACGCTTCTTCTTTTCAATATAAATGTAAATAATGATTCTAATTTTATGTTTTATGGAGAATATAACTTTCTCTATTAACTTATGGGTTGTTATAAGACTCTAACAAAACCAGTTATAGCATAGGAAACAGGGATATAGGTTACTTAGCTCACTTTTTGCTTAACCAAAGTGTTCATTTTAGAAAGCTAATAGTTTTTTAAGGACAAGATTTGTTTCAGCAGAAGCTCTTTATGAACAATAAATATGGTTTGCATTGTATAGCATGAATAGGTGGACCATAAGATTTTTATTTTTTTTCCAAGTATATGACTTGCTAGATATATTATTACTGAGTTTCTATAGTCATTTATTTATTGTTCTGATATATGGAATGGAAGTATTACGTCTCACAAATTGTAACTGATTTTTAAACTACTGGTTACAGAATATTATTATAAATGCCTTCCTTCTCTAATTGTAAGTCATGTTAGCATTGAAAAATACTCTCGTCAAAGAAAATTTATGGATGTAGTATCCTATAATTAATAGAATAATTGGTACACATGGAAGAATGAACTTATTAAAATCAGGAGTAGATAATTGGAGGTAGAGCAAGCTTGACATTGAAAGTTTATTTTAAACTACTATCTAAAAGATTTTATCTGGAGTTTTACCTACACACTTTGAGTTTAATAACAGTTCTAGACATCTCTTAAACACATCATCAAATGACATTGAAAAAAGATGGCTCTTGTCAATGACAGCCTGGTTTTAGTGACTAGAGAATTTATTCATTAACAGAGTCTTGACATGTATTGATCTTCAACTTCCCTATTTTTAATTTCACAGAATATAGAATTCCTATGGTGTGTGTGAATGTATGTGTATGTACAGATAATCTTCATGTTGATATATATGAATGTGTATGTAAGTATATTCATGTGTAGATGTTCTTTCCAAGTGATACCTCTGTAACAATATTATTGTGTTCATAAATTATGTAAATATGATGATGTATGACAGGCTATTTTGTTCTGTTTTCTGGAGGAGAAAAATATCAACCTACTCATTCTAGATATTTAAATGTTAATTTTGAGAACCCAGATCTACATTCTACACACAACAAATACATGCTATTTCTATTTAATATACATACAATACGAACAACCATATGTCAGCTTGGTATGAAAGGCAAAATTTTCTGAGGAAAAATAACTTTCTAATGCATTTTTCATATTTAGTTAAATAAATATATATATGCATATAGGTATATATTCTTATAAACGTCTGTAAAGTATTTACAATAATTCTGTTTTAAAAAATCTTTAGATGTGTTTTACTCAGAATAGATTATGTCATGCTAATTTAATAACTTAAATCCCAAATAACAGTAACTTAAAACCATTAAAAGTATTTATTTTCCTCACTCAAGATAGTTTAATGCAATTTAGTGGGAGGTTAGATCTGTAGTCGCTTAGGAACCCTGCTGAAGGTCACTCCAGTGCTTCATGTCTGAATCATTTGGAGCATTTGTGCACTTTGAGAGTCTTTTATTGGTTTGGCCTGGAAGAAATTCATGACATTCTGTTGGTCAGAACTAGTCATATGGGCCCAAATAACTGTCAAATGTCTGAAAAACTAGAATTTTCTTTTGTTTTTCAAGAAATAACATGATGTATTTTACGAGCTGACTGTCTTTTTCATATCGTATCCCAACTTCAGC
>NW_011888814.1:860763-863830 GCF_000151845.1 Pteropus vampyrus
ATTGCTGACATCAGTGAGATTGGTCTGAATGAGCACAAGTGTCTGGGGTTGAACTTTGTTTTCACTTATAAGGAGAAGTTTCCTTTGGAAGTTGTTTCAAAACAGACGCTTCTTCTTTTCAATATAAATGTAAATAATGATTCTAATTTTATGTTTTATGGAGAATATAACTTTCTCTATTAACTTATGGGTTGTTATAAGACTCTAACAAAACCAGTTATAGCATAGGAAACAGGGATATAGGTTACTTAGCTCACTTTTTGCTTAACCAAAGTGTTCATTTTAGAAAGCTAATAGTTTTTTAAGGACAAGATTTGTTTCAGCAGAAGCTCTTTATGAACAGTAAATATGGTTTGCATTGTATAGCATGAATAGGTGGACCATAAGATTTTTATTTTTTTTCCAAGTATATGACTTGCTAGATATATTATTACTGAGTTTCTATAGTCATTTATTTATTGTTCTGATATATGGAATGGAAGTATTACGTCTCACAAATTGTAACTGATTTTTAAACTACTGGTTACAGAATATTATTATAAATGCCTTCCTTCTCTAATTGTAAGTCATGTTAGCATTGAAAAATACTCTCGTCAAAGAAAATTTATGGATGTAGTATCCTATAATTAATAGAATAATTGGTACACATGGAAGAATGAACTTATTAAAATCAGGAGTAGATAATTGGAGGTAGAGCAAGCTTGACATTGAAAGTTTATTTTAAACTACTATCTAAAAGATTTTATCTGGAGTTTTACCTACACACTTTGAGTTTAATAACAGTTCTAGACATCTCTTAAACACATCATCAAATGACATTGAAAAAAGATGGCTCTTGTCAATGACAGCCTGGTTTTAGTGACTAGAGAATTTATTCATTAACAGAGTCTTGACATGTATTGATCTTCAACTTCCCTATTTTTAATTTCACAGAATATAGAATTCCTATGGTGTGTGTGAATGTATGTGTATGTACAGATAATCTTCATGTTGATATATATGAATGTGTATGTAAGTATATTCATGTGTAGATGTTCTTTCCAAGTGATACCTCTGTAACAATATTATTGTGTTCATAAATTATGTAAATATGATGATGTATGACAGGCTATTTTGTTCTGTTTTCTGGAGGAGAAAAATATCAACCTACTCATTCTAGATATTTAAATGTTAATTTTGAGAACCCAGATCTACATTCTACACACAACAAATACATGCTATTTCTATTTAATATACATACAATACGAACAACCATATGTCAGCTTGGTATGAAAGGCAAAATTTTCTGAGGAAAAATAACTTTCTAATGCATTTTTCATATTTAGTTAAATAAATATATATATGCATATAGGTATATATTCTTATAAACGTCTGTAAAGTATTTACAATAATTCTGTTTTAAAAAATCTTTAGATGTGTTTTACTCAGAATAGATTATGTCATGCTAATTTAATAACTTAAATCTCAAATAACAGTAACTTAAAACCATTAAAAGTATTTATTTTCCTCACTCAAGACAGTTTAATGCAATTTAGTGGGAGGTTAGATCTGTAGTCGCTTAGGAACCCTGCTGAAGGTCACTCCAGTGCTTCATGTCTGAATCATTTGGAGCATTTGTGCATTTTGAGAGTCTTTTATTGGTTTGGCCTGGAAGAAATTCATGACATTCTGTTGGTCAGAACTAGTCATATGGGCCCAAATAACTGTCAAATGTCTGAAAAACTAGAATTTTTTTTTTTTCAAGAAATAACGTGTTGTATTTTACGAGCTGACTGTCTTTTTCATATCGTATCCCAACTTCAGCTTCTGCACATTTGGAAGCCTGGTCCTAACAAGGGTATTAAAATTTAGCGAGACAATTCTGTAAAGTTTTCATGGAATACTGCCAGAGCCTTTTGAAATTCTTCTGCCTAGGGACTCGGAGGTGAGAAAAGGGATCACAATACTGTCTGGCAAAGGCAATTGGCACTGGTTAGTAAGAGAGGACAGGCTCTTTTAAATAAAATGGAGATAGTAAATACATGTGAAACCCCAATGATTTTGTAGGTTCCTCCTGGTACTCTCCCTAACAGAACTATGAATAGCACATACAACTGCAACCCAAGGAGTTTATGAAAATGAAATGTCCAGAGCCTCTAGGGAAGAAAGTTTTGTTTAACTGCCAAATAATCCACCAAGACCTACCTAGATGATAGCTGAGGAGGAGTTCAGAATACTGTCAAAGAAAAAAAAAATTCTGATATTTGTTAAAATGGTAAGGAAGAGTTTATTCAAGACTATTGCCATGGAAGAGCTCTCAACTCCAAATACAGCAAAGATAGCTGTGAATTTATAGCCGATGAGCAGAGTGAGGGAGTCAGTGGGTGGAAAATTATGAAAAGGAGATATTAAGGGTGGGAAGATTTTTTTTTGCTAAACCAGCAGCAAGATTCATGCTGAAGGCAGGTGGATGACTTATACATCGAAGATGGAGGATGAAGAAGTTGATCAGATATTGAGGGTGATCAGATATCAGAGGTGACCTGGTAGAATTTTTGCTAAAGCTAGACTTGACAAGAATGGATACAGAAGCCCAAGGTTGAGGCTTAGTCAAGAAGAATGTTCAGAGGACAAATTAGACTGGGGCTTCAAATTTTATTAAAGAAGCTATAGTTACACCCCATTGAGTGGTGAAGATTAACTGGGTAGTTCAAGTCAGTGCTATTTCATAGTCACCAGACAAGGCTAGAACAGTCCTCTCAGGATCAGCTCAACTGATCTGAGGCTGGCAGTGGACATTGGACAAGAGTCAGATTGCTACTGCAGAACTGCCAGAACTGAGAGCTGGAGAAGTTTCCTCCTCCAAGAACCTAGAGTCCTCTTGTGTGCAGCTCATGCAGGCTGATGGACAAGACAAATGTTGGTTGGCTGGTTCTCCTTGCAATGTTTTTTTGTGATTAAAATAAATGATCACACAGTTTTCTAATAAAATATGAGAAGTTATATTGTTAAAACAAATACATGTTTTTAAACAATACAAATCTATTGATAGACATTTTTTTATTTTTGTCTAAAAACAGACTAATAT
>NW_011888814.1:866200-868541 GCF_000151845.1 Pteropus vampyrus
TTGCCTTACTTTATTTACTTTTACTTGTGTATTTTTTCTCTACTACCTTTTAAGATCCTTATAGGCAGAGTCCTTATCACCTCTGTATTTCTAGCAACTCATCTAATACCTGTTTCATAGGGAGGCCTCATAGTAAATATTTTTTATCTAGACTTAACTTCCAATGATCAAATTTCTCTATGATTTTAGTAATGTTTATCTTGTCTCTCAATAAGCTCCCATTAGAAAATGATGAAATATACACAAATAAGAAAATATAGTATAAATAGTTTATATAGGAGATGTGGATTTTGTAGATAACAAATAACTAATGTAAATAATAAGCAGTATCCATGAAAAACTTACAGAATATGATATTCATTTATTTGCTTTCACTCTGTCTCATCAAAAAATTTTCTGTGTGCAGAATGACATAGAATATGGTCAAGAGATTATTATTGAAATCAGTGATAATCTAACATTATATTTATCTCTTTTTGCAAAATGAGTATAAAGTCAAAGCTATTTTATTGTTGCAAAAGCTATGAAATATAAAGACAATGCCTTTTTAGTTGAATTAACAAAGGATAAAACTAAATTCTATTTTGATTTGGGGAATAAATATAGATAATGTTTAAGACACTTTTTCATCATCTAGTAATAAATCCTCAGAATTTACTCTGAGCACAGCTTCTCCAGACACATGGACCTAAGAAATGTGCAGAAGAGCAACTTTTTGCATGAATTATTGTTTCATGTCATTTGCTAATTTTTCTATTTAATCAATGTTTTATCAGCTTAAATAATACTGACCCATGTTGCTATAAATGTAATATTGCTGGTTTTTAATTTAACATGCCATTTTCTTCACATTTATAAATAAATTTGTTATTTTTTCATCAGACCTGTGGAACTTAAAAACTTTTTGACAATAATATTCTATAGATTTTTGTATGTTGCTTTCGACTTCACTCTGATAATTATTTTGTTATTTCCTCTGAAATTTGTTGTGAAAGTACTCTGTGTGGGAGTGCTTTCCATTTTGAATTAGTTTTTCTAGAGACGATAATTTAAATTAGAGTATAAGAAAATATAATAGAGATATATTTCTACGGACAGGTGGGTGGGTCTTTGGGTCAGAAATTATATCAGCTTGAAAAGACTTATAATATTCTTCCTACATGGAAAATAAACAGTCACTGCCCTTAACAATAGACAGTTCAGCCAGTGATCAGACACAGAAAAGACTAATTCACAAGTTTTTATATTTTTCTGCACATAATTACATTCAATATTTGCTAAATAAATTACTAAATCCACGAATTCAAGTAATCGATGTGGGTAGTATCTAGTAAATAGAGAGAAATTGGTTTGATTCTTGAATAAAGAAAATCTATGGTATTTGTATAAAGTTCCAGACAAAGAACACCATTTATTAAGCTGCTCAAACTACCTAGTATATTTGCTCTAATTATATTTAGATTCAATGATTTCTTATATGTCTGTAATGCTCTATTATAGCTATTTATTTTATCTGACTTAAAATTCATTGAGGATAAAAATAACTCATTTTCATATTTATTTTTGCTAAATATTAGAGATTTTGCTACATTTAGAAAAATATGTATGTAACTTACAAATTTACATATTTAGTAATATTATCATATATAACTTTACTGTTAAATCTTTGCAACAATGAATTAAATCTACTGACCCAGAAACTTGTGAATATAATGAAAAGTCTAATGCTAGTGATTGTGCTTCCCAAATTTGTATTCGTTATGGTATTAGAGGTTTCAGTCTTATCTTAAACAAAACACAAGAAGGAGTCCTGGCCAGATATGTGTCAGGTTCCTTCCTATTTACAAAAGGTAAACAAACATATGCAGTAAGAATATCTTTCACTAGTCTTCATTATGGAAAAAAAAAGGTGTTGGTAATTTTGTGAGACTGTAATATAGGTTAGGCATTATTCAGGGGTTTAAATTTCAAATACCAAATTAGTAGTCATTGTTTATACTGTAGAAGAATGTCAAATTGTAATTATGATCATTTTCTTGAACAAAAGTTTCCTGGATGTCCTTTTATAGGTAGATTTTATAATAAACATCTCAAAAATATACGTCTTGAATTATCCAATTATGATGTATGTAATGATTCAAGGAAAGTCCCAAGCCAATGAGACCGAATTTACTATTTATCATAGATATTAAATTAGCAGCTTTTATTTCAAGCATTGGCCATAAAACTGAGATAAGACTCTTTCTACAAGATCAGTACAACACATAGAGCACATTTTTCAAAGAATTTTCAAGTGTTCATACTATTAATTGGTTCAGGAAGGAAGGTGCTATCTCACATC
>NW_011888814.1:870176-875890 GCF_000151845.1 Pteropus vampyrus
ATTTTTAAGATTTAATTATTAAAATCTGGTTTGATCTATAATGATACATCTTACTTTCCATGTATATTTCAATAAATAATAAGGTCATTATGCTACATTCAACTAAAGGACATAAATGACAAAGAGCCTTTATTATACTACGTAGGACAAATAATTTTCTTAACATTAAGGCGTGGGATAGCAGGGCTAAGGACTTATGCTCTTCTGGTTGGACCGCAGTATTAGGCAAGCCCTATGTCTGTGGGAGTTTGGGATTAGGCATTTTCAATTACCCACACATGCTGCAACTGTAGCCTAATATTGATGTGTCTTTGTCGTAACTTGCATGGAACGAATTTCCTTTTCCTCCCCAGCAGCAGGAGGCTTCTAATGGTCTGGAAGCAAGGCATTTGCCTGCCCCCTTTCTAGGAAGAGAGGGCTTTTTGGTTTTATTTTTTATTATTTTTTTATTCAAGAGCCACAATGGATTGTCTCCTTTTGCTGGATCCCTGGTTCTGATGTTTTCTCACAGTGACTTAAAGCTTTTGTTGTATAAGGAAGAAAGATCTAGAAGGATTTTCTGCCTTTTTATTCTGTAGCCACTTCCTTACTCCAGAATGGAGATCCCTAGAGAAGCATCTTCAAGAGAGGGCAAATTCCTTTCATGTTTCTGCCTCCCTGGAGTTCTGTACTTTCAGAGTAGCCTATCTTATCATTTAGCAATCCACTGAATTTTCTAGATGAATTACCACCTGCTTTTGTGGCAGCTTTCTGTCACAAGTAAATCAGTGATTATGTCTTGCCTCTCCTGGGAGGTATTTTCTTTCCTTAGCTTTGAATTTCAATTTAGGTACTTAGCCTGTGACCTCAGCTATCTGATGAGTTCTAGAAAAGCTATGATTTTCTTGATTATTTCTTATTATTAGGTAGGAGTGATAGTCCTTCTTGCTTTTATATCCTAAATGAAAACCACACATCCACCAAATCAGTATTACTGTTAACTAAAATTAAGATTATAGGAAGACCTAATCATATTTATTCTGTCAACAATAGTGGATCCTTCCCATTAATGACTTTCTACACAAAGGAGGCAGCAGAATGGTTAAAAGGGCTTGTTCTAGAGAGTGAACTTATAAATTCTTCATATTCCATTTCCTAAATTTTTGACTTCAGTCAAATTTCTTATTCTTATCTTTTCAGTTTTCTTGTCTACGAATGAAATAATAATAGAGTTATTCTTAGAATTAAATAGATTAATGTGCTTAGAATTCTGCCCGTCACATGACGAGTGGTCATAAACACAAGCTAATGGATCAATAGAAGTGTGGTGGCATCTCATAGACAATAAGTCTATTCCAGTAAGCTAAAATCTTAATTTAATTTTTTTCTCTCTTTATACACTCATACTCATTTAGTAGGTATTATGCGACAGGCATTGCACTTTTATTATCTCTATTTTCAGAAGAATTTTAAAGACTGTTATACTTGAAATTTCCCTCATTATCTTGAATTTAGATAGAATAGTAAAATTTTCTAAGTAAGACATGTTTTCTGAATGAGACAATTCTTTACGTAAATTTTCAAGACTCTAACTTTCGGTTTTGTTTTACTTTATGGAGTTCAAATTGTATTTTTTTAAGGTGACTTTGTAATTTCATATGGTACAAGCTAATGTCTTTATAAAGGCATTTTAAATCTTCAATATCTGTTTATTTTCTGAGTATATAATATTTACATTAGCATTCTTAAGAAGAAGGTAATTTTGTCCTTTGCTATGTATGCTTGTTATTTATTTTTAAATAAAATTAGTACAGTTTGATAGCTCATTAAAATTATATGTAGCCCTGTCATTTTATTTGAGGTCCTGATGTTATTATTGTTAACTCTCCATGGATAATACATAGTATTGGTAATAATTTTTTTTTTCTTTTGGTTAGATCACTCAGAATTTATTAATTTATTCTAAAGCATATAGTTTATTTAAAAAAAAGCAAGGAAGGAAGAGTTTCAATAGTAGATCTCAACAGAATTGTATTAGTACTAATGATTGCATTTTCTATACCACAGCACTTCTTGAATAACTTAGAAAGTTTAGGCTATCAATACGCAAAGTTAAAATGACTTATTTAAGCACACCCTAATTCCAGGCAGAGGTGGAAATATAATTAAAAAGTAATTTTGATTATCTTGAACATAAATTTTTAAAAAATATAACAATTTAATTTTATGCACTGAACTTTAACCATTAAAAATAAGCTGGCAAGTGTATGATCAGTAAAGAGTAATTTTTTCATATTTAAAAGAACTACTTGCTTATACTAGAATTTGAATGTGAAATAGATTTGCTCAAAATGCCTAGATGTAGCTAATGCAAACTTTTATTAAAATGTCCTGCTTCAAAAGAAGGGAAAGGAACTTTAGAAGTTATCTACTACACATTCCTCCAAATATAAGGATCTCATTTTATACCTAAACACTAAAGGATATCAGTTTACTTTCTTGAAAGGTAGTCTGCATCCTGCTTGACAGTTCAAGAAGTCATTTCTGTGGCTCTATAATTTCGACCATTGGTGAAGAGTACAAATCTACTCTGCCTCTGTATGTTATTCATGCACTTATTCGTCCATTCATTCAACTATACATACCTAATAATCAAAATTTGTATCAGATCCTGAATTTAGAAATGGATATTAAAAATCTCAGTCCCTAATGAGTGAGCAAATAAACTAGCCAGTGTGATCAATACTATGAAGGAAGTATATGCAGAGTTGTTACAGAAGCTAACGAAAGGGTTTCTCCTCTCACCAGTGAGGTTTGATGTCAAGAAAGTCTTCAAAAAGGAAAAGCCTCTGTCTAGAGTAACTGTTTCTGATGCAGACAAGAATATGAAGGCCTAACATAAAAGGGGAGCATGAGTTTCAAAGAAGATTATAATTTCCGTGCAAATTGGAGTGAATGAAAGTGACATTCAAATGTTTAAAGAAGACATTTATTGCATCCATCCGTTTTCTCTTTTCTAGACTAAGACCTATCCTCAATTCTTTTATTATTTATTATGAGCTTTTGTTCACAGATATTTTTATTTACTTCTTCAAAGACGATTTATCAAAAAAAAACACATGAGGTTTAAATAAGACAAAATAATCTGCATATCCAAAGTGCCTTCAGATTTATCTTTGCAAAGAGCATTAACTATTTTTTGAAAACCTAACTGGGTGATGCTATTGAGCTAACATGCTAAGACTAGTACACAATAAAGTACAAATATTCCACCATATTTTGTTTTGTTTTTTTTTATGATGTGGATGTTGCTCTCTTAGCTTAGTGATGATTTTCAATGGGGTTCCAAGAATATAAACCATAACTGGTGGGATGAAAATTCTTAAAACCCAATTGAAAAAGATTTAAGTTAAAATTAAATCTCCTAATATCATTCTGTAGAGACAATATTACGCAGATATTTAACAGCATACATCCATTAATTTACTGTATTTCTCACCTGGTATACATCAAACATCTGGAGAGCAGAGAACTCTATTAATTTGTTTTAATTTTCTGTGTTTCTCTCATGGTGAAGCATTGTTCATTCCTCTTGCAACCAAATCAAAGTTGTGACAGAAACACAGAACAAACAGCAAGTAAAGTCCTCTGGGATCTAGATGAACAGAAGCACTACAACTAAGGAGAGAAATAATTAATCAACCTGCAAAGGTAGGTGGTCGGAGGGGGCAAGGACGTGAGGCTGCCCGGGTCCCAGCGGCTGAGTAGAACAGAGGTTGTGGCAGCAGCAGACTACTCTTAAAGGAACCGCATCTACCAGCAGACGTTCAGAGTGACAGACCTACTCTCTCTGAGCACCAGAACCGGGTCGGCAGCACGGGGCCATTAGGGACTAACAGGGGAACACTGAGTTGGTGGAGCGAGGGCCAGAGGTGAGGCTTTCTCTCAAGCTGAAGTGCCAGTGGTATCCATTCTTCCTCTGTTGAGCCCTCTCCACTCCCAGTGTGCAGACACAGCACCTCCATAGCCGTGATGTCATCAAATTGAATAACAGAAGTTCCTCTGCCCAGAGGATTCCCTGAAACTCCACCTCCTCCAACTCATGGTCCCACCCAAGCTACATCCAGTTGTGTCTGTGGCAAGTTAGATGCTCCTTCCTGAGCAGCGCAAAGACTCACACTGGTGGCAGCTGGTCTCAGTTTCTGGTGTGATTCCTTGAGGCAACTAAAAGCACAGCATCTGTGGATTGCTTTTGTGCTAACATGCTCTTAACATGTGGTCCTGGAGGTGCACAGGCTGGAACTAAACTTGGCCTGCAGCTGAACCCCTCTCAGGACTGTGCTACTGGACACCTACTACACAAAGCCACATTAATAAGACCAGGAGACTTAGGAACTTTGCTTAGTACATAGTAACAGATATAGAAAAGCAGCCAAAATGGGAAGACAAAGAAGCAGAAACCATATGAGAGAACAGAACAGAGATCCAGGAATAATGGAGGCAAGCAATCTAACAGATGCAGAGTTCAAAACACTGGTTATAAAGATGCTCAATGAACTTAGGGGATGTATAGATGAATTCAGTAAGAATTTTAAGAAAGAGATAAAAAGCATAAAAATGAGAATGGAAATTATAAAAGGGAACCAGTCAAAAATGAAGAACACATTATCAAAAATGAAGAGTATATTAGAATCAACAGAATGGAAAAAGAAGAGGATTGAAACACTGATATAGAGGATGAGAAAGCCAAGGACACTTAATCAAAATGGCAAGAAAAAAAAAAAGACTATAATAATAATTTAAGGAGCCTATGAGACACAATTAAATGTAAAAACATCCATGTCATATGGATACCGAAAGGAAAACAAGATGTTGAAGAACTATTTGAAGAAGTATTGTTGGAAAACTTCCCTCACCTGGTGAAGGAAATAGACATACAACCCCAAGAAGCTCAGTCCCCAAAACCAGGAACGCAAAGAGGCCCACGGCAAGATACATCATAATTAAAATGCCAAAGGTTAAATACAAAGAAAGAATCTTAAAAGCAGCAAGAGAAAAGCTATTAGTTACCTACTAGGGAACACCTATAAGACTGGCAGCTGATTTCTCAAAAGAAACTATGCAGGACAGAATATTTAACATTATGAAAACCCAGGATCTACAACCAAGAATACTTTATGCAGCAAAGCTATCATTTAGAGTCGAAAGACAGATAGCGAGCTTCCCAGACAAAAATAAGCTAAAGGAATTTATCGCCACCAAGCCAGTATTACAGGAAATGTTGGAGAGACTTCTTTAAGAAGAAAAAACACGTATCAAAAACAGGAATAAAGAATGGTAATAACTACATTCCTATCAACAAGTACCTCAAATGGAAAAGAATTAAGTGCTCCAACCAAAAGTTAGAGTGACTGAATGGATAAGAAAACAAGACCCCTACATATACTGCCTACAAGAGACTCACTTCAGATTAAAAGACACACACAGACTAAAAAAGAATAGAATAGAAAAAGATACCGCCTTGATGGACCTAGAGGGTATTGCGCTGAATGAAATAAGTCAGAGAAAGACAAATATTATATGATTTCACATGCATGTGGAATCTAAAGAACAAAATAAACAACAACCACAAAAGCAAAAATCAGCTCATAGATATGGAGAGTATTTTGAATGCTACTAGATAGGAGGGATGTTGGGAGGACAGCAAAAAAAAAAAAAAGGCAAAAGGATTAAGA
>NW_011888814.1:876330-885268 GCF_000151845.1 Pteropus vampyrus
CAAATTAACCATTAGCTTCTGGCTGTTCAAAATCTCATCTGCATGTCTCTTCAATAGCGAGGTCAGAATAGACCTTTAAGTAGCCTTTGTATATACATAGAATTTTTTTCTGCTTATTAAACAGAGAATGCTCACATTTCCCTAGGTAAGAAAAAAAAAATCACTTGCACAGCATGATTCTCAAAGCACATGTTTTCTGTGTTCCTTATTTGGTAGTTAATTTTGTATCAGTAGTCAGTGTACCCTGGTGGTTAGGAGCAAGGGCCCAAAAGCTTCTTGGATTCACACATTAGGTTTACTGCTTAGTACCTATGAGGACATGCCTTTAGCATATTGCTTAATCTTTTTGGGTCCCAGTTACAGATTAAAAGAAAAAGATAATTTCCAATTTTCTGAGTTGTTACCATTTGATTAGGTATGTAAACCCTTTGATACATAATAAATAACTTGAAGCTTAAATCATATATTGCCTTTCCTGACAGTTTTATTTCTGCATGTGTTTACCTTCCCTCCCTAACCAGGTCTCCATGGTTACTATGGGAAAGGACAGTGGCAATCATATGGCTTCACCACACATGTACATGGAGTTCCTATAATATGTGGACTGGCTTGGAACCTTTCTTTGCTAATTAGCAGAAACAAAAACAAATTATAGTCTGATTGATTGATAAATTGTTGGTTACCTGCCTGATGGAGTCCCACTTGTCTATTTTTGCCTTCATCGTCTGTGCTTTTGGTGTCATATCCAAAATATTATTTCAAGAAGCTTTTCCTCTGCATTTTCCTCCAGGAATTTTACAGTTTCAGGTCTTACATTTAGTTTTTAATTCAACTTTGAGTTGATTTTTGTGTATGATGTAAGGTCCAATTTCATTATTTTGCATATGGATATCCAATTTTCTCAGCACCGTTCATTGAAGAGAATGTCATTTCCCCATTGTGTATACTTGGAAGCCTTGTTGAAGATCAGTTGACTATATATGTATGGCTTTATTTCTGAGCTTTGTATTTTGTACCATTGGTCTATATGCATGTCTTTATGTCAGTACCATACTTTTTGAATGACTGTAGCTTTAAAATACATTTTGAAATCAGAAACTGTAATGCCTCTACTTTTTTCTTAGTTTTCAAGATTATTTTGGCTATTCAGGAACTTAATGTGCTCCATTATATTTAATGTCAGAGTAATTGGGTAAATTTTTGAAATGATTCTGAGCTGAGATTTGTCTTTTATCCCCCATTTATTTATTTATTCAGTCATTTATTTATATCAGTATGAAATCATGGATGTTTATCTTGTAGTTTCAGCTATAATCCAATACAATATAATTTCAGCTTTACTTACTTTGTTGCTCAAATTGTTCCAGTACTGGCTGTTGGCAAAAGGACACTGCCTCTGTGTCCCTTAGGTATATTTACGTGACGGTGTTTTATTTGCATGTTTCGTTTTGTTTTTAGAACTTCTTTACTTTTTAGTCCTACAAGAAGCTCCAGAAGCACCAGGCTTATCTTTTATATTTTTTGCCCAGTCCTTCAATCAACCATTTATACAAGGATCTCTGGTTCCCTTTATTGGAGAATAGTATTGGAAGCCAAGAATGTCAGGGCACTATGTGAGATTATTGTATCATATCAGTTTGTTACAACATATTATAATGCATATAAATTTGTCAATTTAATAACTATTATACCTATAAAAATTAAGCATAGATATAAACTGAATTTATACACTTGTAGTCAGATTTCTCTATAATGTGAACCAGAACTATTCCAAAAAACTGAACCTTTAGTAACTTGTTCACTAATGTTACCATGAAATATAAATATATCAAACAGTGTAATGTTAACATTATTACTAATAAATTTAATGAGAAAGTTGTTTATACCATTAAAATAAAAAAAGAAATATTTTAAAACATTTTATGTTCATTTCAATCTTTTAAATTTCTATTCCATATATATTTTATAATGTGCAAAATAAATTATTGTAGTCATCCCTTTACAGAAGTTAAGATATTAAATTTTTATGCTAATTTTTAAACATTAAGATTTATAGTAAATAATTTTTGTGATCCTTGTTAATTTTTACCCCTTCCTTTGGAGCTGCTGTTGACAGTGTTACTTTAACTATATACTAAATAGAAGCATTTCAAACTTTAATGGGAATAAGAATCAACTGGGATGCTTGTTTAAAAATGCAGATTCCAATTTAGCATGTGTATGTTTTCTGTTGTCTTCATATTTAATTTCGTTTTTTTGATTAGAATTTTACTTTCATCCTTATATTTTTAATTTCAATTTCCCATTTGTGCTTCTAATTCATACCTGTTTTACATCTTTCCTACCAGTCTTCATGTTAATTATAATTATTTTAAATTCTCTATCTGGTAGTTCTAACAAGTGAGCCATATCTAAGTCTAGATCTGTATTCTCTATTGTCCTGGTTCATATTGAGACACAAGCCATGTCCAAGTCCCTAGGTCTATTTTCCTTAATGGTAGGAGTTGCCAGGGAGTCTGGACCAAAGTTAGTCCCATTCCACTTTTCTCCTGTTAGAAGTACATTACGTCTCCTTCTTCCAGCTTCAGTGGGTCTTGACGCTCTTATTGGGGTACAACCTATGTATTTCCCTTTCCATGGCAGCCTAAAGCTTTTATCCCATAAGAGTAATAATCCAGGAGGGCTTTTTGCAAGGCTTTATGCATTTCCTGAAGTAATGACCACCCCCACCCTCCTATCTGGCACCACTGACGGACGCTTTATTCAGTTCCCACACCACCTACATTCTTTCTCTTGAACATTCACTAATATTCTGTGGAGAAGAGCCTATAATTGGGTTAAAAACTATTGTGTACAGGTCCGAAGGATTCTATACTGATATCTTAATCCACACTCAACTTTTAACAATTCATTACCAATATAAATTATAGTTGAATTCTTAATTGGTGTGGCAGCCTGATCTTCCTCCCATTCCTTGTTTGACATGAGTCTCTGTCCATGTGCCATCTTCCATTGGAGGTGCCTGCATTTCTCTAAATGTTAAGCAAATTGGTTGACCTCCAATCTCAGGTCTCAGACATTTTTAAGAAAAGTTATGATTTTGTAGACTATCCAGTTTTTTCTTGCTGTTACACTAGGAGCTATAATATTTCCTGAATTCTTCATTTTAAGTGAAAGTCAGAAGTCTGTGTTTAGCTTTTGATATTATTGTTGCCTCTATCTTTCAAACTCTACTGCAACCCTGGTATCAGTTCAATATCACTGCTGTGTCTACCCCAGACACTCAGGAATCCAGTCTAAATGTAGTATGTGAGGATCTCACTTAATCCAAATGAGAAGTAAGAAAAAGTGTCATCTGAGAGTTTTAATTTCAACAATATTTAAAACTTATTCTCACTTTCATGTTATATTCCTTTTTTTTTTTTTTTTGGTATTCACAATCTAAATCTAAGAGCAAATTATAGAAATGTTATAATATTTAAAAACCCATATTTAGTATATTCTTTTTTTGCACACCTAAATTGAAGTATTACATTTATGATTCTGAAAACCTTTTAAAGGGAAAACCTATCCCAGTGATCTCTCAATGGATTAGGACAACCAAATGTTTATCTGTTCTCTTGCTCAAGAAAACAAATTAATTATTTCTCATGACATTAGGTAGTTTGCCTAGTTCTGTTTTTCACATGAACTGTCTCACTTTATGTAAGGTTTATGTCATTAAAAGTGAGCCTGAAGATAGTGTTAACATTCAGGTCTTTTGAGCAATGTCTGGAGGATAGAAGAAAAGACATACAAAAGTCATTTAAAATTCACCACCACCTTTAATTAGACTAGTTTAACCTTGCAGGCTCAACAAATGAGCCTAGCTAGATCAAGTAGAGTTTTTGTTAGTCTTTCTATCATCCTAATTATTATTTGTAGAACTCTACACAGACTGAGAATTGATGAGGCATATGATGTGGGTGTACTTATTACTCCAGAGAAACTATGGCATCGTTAACAATGAGAAAATGCAAAAAGGTTATAGGGAAATATTTTTTTCTTTCTTCCTGGAGGAATTTATTATAGATTTGCTTAGACTTTTTCTTGGCTTAACTCTCAGTTATAGCTTTGAGAGCTAAATTATCTGACATAAGCAAAAGTTAAGTTCTCATTAGGACAAACATTCACTATGAGCCTATACTGCTTTGCATTTGATTATCATGCTTATTTTCTCTGATTAAAAATGATTCCTATGTTGTCTTTGAAGGGAAAGGAAATCTTACAGCCCGGGCATAATATTAGGCAAATGTTAAAATTTCTGTTTTGTAGATGGAGGTTACTCTTCCTCAGCGGCATATAGGAACACACTGATTTATTCCTAACTCAAAAAAAAGAAAAAAAATCTTTAAAACATGCTAACTTAATCACATAATGTTAAGTGTCTCTGCACTAGTGCTTACAAAAGTACTACAGGAAGAGACATTAAGGCACATTCAATGTTCTTCTCTAGTTGGAATTACTTTATAACAACACAATACTTATTTCAGGCATTTTATAAGGATTGAAAAGTACATTACTGATTATGAAATTTCTATGTCCTTGCAAAACTTAAAATTTAGAGTAAAATCTCATGAATTCAGACATCAGTGTTTCAGAATTTGCAGAAATTTAGATAAGCATTAGAATGATGCTTAAACTCATAGTATCTATAACGTGCTACATGAATGCATGTTGTAATAGTGATTAAACTCTTAAGAAGAAACTCTCAATTTTTTCAGAACATTAGATTCAGTTAAGAGTAATCTGTAGATTTACAGGTGATTATTTGTTTATTACAGCAGATCTTAAAGACTTATGGAGGTCTTGCTTTTTAAAAACAATTTGAGACAATTGGTAATCAAGTTACATTTTTTCTTTAGAACATACTATATTTTAGCCTTCTTACAACGTAGATTTTTCTTCCAAATTGTTCACAACAACTGAGGTTTAATTTAATTAATATTTGTTAAATATGGAATGCTTTGTAAGAATACATGATTACACAATTCCCTATGTCTAAGCTCAATGATTAATTACATGCCAAGTTATTAGAATTATTTAATTTTATATAGTCCTTTACAATTGTTTTGCAATTTTATTATATTTTATCATATATGTGTCTATGGTTGAGATTTCTGCTGTCTTCATTGTAATGGATTCAGGGAGTAAGAAAGGAAAGGTTATGGTAGGCAATGATTTACCATGTTCTATGTTTCTAGAGGAGCATTCAACTACACTGATGTTTCTGGTTTCTCGTCCCATTCAGTTAATTATATAATTGGTGAGTATGGCTAAGATTCTCCATATATATATTTCCTCTCTCATTAATAACAGAACATAAAATTTATCTCAAGCATTAATGTTTCTTAACTAAAAGACTAAATTTACTAGTTTTCATTGCATTAGTTGTGGCTATGTGACTAAGTTTTCACTGATGAAATGGGAAGAGTTGGGTGGTGGGCTGTTTTCCTTTCATTTCTTTTTGTTGCTGACTGAGTGCAGATGAGATGATGGTTCCACAGTGAATCATATTTAGTATGCTCATGACTTGTTTAGGATGGCAGAACAGCAAGTTAAACAGAGCTGCGGAAGAGCCAATGGAACATTTACCTCCAAGCTACTGTGATGTGGGATCTGTCTTATTTAACCATTGTTATTTTGTATTTTTCTGTGACAAGCAGCCAGACATAAACTAAATAATATTGCAACTTGAAAAGAAGTTGTAGAACATGCTTGGCTCAGCATTTCCTTTCTCTGTCCTAGATCTGTAGATTTATCTGCCGACAGGGTGGCTGCACTTAGAACTGATTGGTCAAGAGTAATTTACAGATGTCAGCTGGTTTGGGACCAGGATTGACCATCTAATTATGCATTATAGGATTAGAAAACTCATTTGGCTGCAGATCTGAAAGCAAACACCTTTATCATTAATAAAGTTCATATTTTCTCTCTATCTGCCTGATTCGGATATCAGCTGTGTTGATGTTATCAATTTAATTGTCATTGAGAATTGATGAAAATAACCATATAACTATATACAGCAGTGTACTGGTAAATATTCAGTGACTGAATTCCAGGAAAATGGCCTTATTTTTAGTGTTTCCTTATTTTACTGGTTGAAATACTTCTCTCATGGCTAATTTCAAGCTATAAATGTGACATCACTGAACAAAGCTGAACAGACAAGTGCACTAGCACACCATTATGTAAGATTCCTCTCATACAGATGCACGAGAGGTAAATAACCTCAAGAACTTATGTAATAGTAACGTGGTAAAAATAATCAGGACATTATAAATTTTTAGTTTGAATTACCTTCATATTTACTAAATTTTATTTAATTATGTTTATATAATTTAATTTTTAATAGTTGTGTTTAATAAAAAATTTTCAACATTTCTGAAGATTAAAATTGACTCTCAAGTCAGTATGCACTGGCTCATATTTATTCACATCACTCAATAATTTTATATGTACCTATAAAACATATATATTTATATATATTAGAATTATCATTGTTTATGAAAATTCTCTATCTAAATATTGTATTTGAGTGCCATATTCATAATGAAATATTGTATAATTTTAATAATTAATAACATTTTATTTCCACATTGCAATTGATTTAATACTAGCCGAAAGCTAATTAGCTAATCCCATGCACGGGCAAGATGTATAGGATTTTGTATTTTTATGTATGTAAAGTGGAATGATTTTCTGTACTCTCTCTTGACATGTTATGTTTCTAGTATTCAGTTATTACAGTTAACAACTTCCTATGGTTATTAGGAAGTTATTAAGCACCATGAATATGAGGTATATGATTTGGAATAAGATTGCAAATAATCTGTGGTTATTATAGTGCCTTGTTTATAAAGTTATATTGACTTATATTTCAGCTCTTAATAGGCAAGTACTATTTTTTCAGTTATTTTTCTATATCCAACCTTCATATTTTGTTCAAAGTTCCCAGAACTGATCACCAAGGAAGTGGTGTTTTTGCTCTTTCATTGAAAGAAGTATATTTATACTCTATCATTTGATAATATTTCATTATAGTGAAGCTTACTTTCCTTATATGTAAAACCAGTGAATTGTGATACATTGAAGTCACCTTGTGAGAATTAATGAGATCACAAATTTAAAGCAGCTAGAGTAACAATTGATGAATACCAGTCTCTCTCTATTTGATCATTCTTACTCTTGCTTGACTCTTACAATGCCAGATTTGCAGCCCAGATGTTAGAATTGTGTTAGATTTCAAGAAAAGAGCTTACTTAAGAGAGAAACTAAGAAATTGTACACATGTAAATGACACTTTGGAGTTGTATGAAAGGCAAACCAAATATCAGAAGAATGAGGGCTCTGAGCATCAGGTCATGACAGAAGAAGGTAAATGGCAAAAAAGTAAACAAAGTTACTGAATTTTAAACTCGAAGTCTATAATTGTATGAAAAGATCCAAAGTCCAATTTTATCTGGTGCCTAATGGTTATATGGTGGCCCTAGAGTTCTGAAATATTAAGTTAGGGTGGTTAGTTCTGCCATTTCTGGTCATTAAAGAAACAAAAATAATTTATATTGGACTCAGTGTAGACATCGACTATATGCATCAGAGGACATTTATAGACAATTTTGACACAAACACAAAATAGGAGAAATCTAACTTATTGTGACTAAGGGTATAGAAAAGCACTTACCATCAGAATTAAGAAGTTGATGTTTCAAACTAAACTATTGATTCCTTGACTAACTGCATGGTTGTTCGGCTAGTATTTAAGACTTTGTCATAATTGATATCTAAGTTTGTTATAAGTGTTTCTCTCAAGATCCTAAATCAAGGCATGTGAATAATACATAAATACTTAAGCTATTTTTGGTATATGTTTTATAATATCTGCTTATGTTGTTGGAGGAAGCAGTGTCAGTACCATGAGGAGAATACATTTAATATTTATTCATTTTAGTTTAGATGAACTATTGCCCTATAAATAATTGATTTTACAAAATGGAAAGTATTATCAAAGAATTAAGTAGACACTCAAAGGATGATGTATTCATTCTCCTGGCAGCTGGCTGCCATTGCCAGTGTGTCATTCAAAGCTGCCAGACTGACTTTCAGTGTTGACAGTTGCTAGGTTGCTAGGGGCTTATTATTTAACGATACAGATTGAGTCCAGTCTAAAACCTGTGACACTAAAAAAGAGCTGAGACTTTTATTGCAGAAGAATGTAAGGGAGTCTTTCCTAATTGGAGGGCCTTAAGTGGTCTGTCCCTATGTAGAACATGGTGTTTATGACTACCTTATAGAAGGAACTAAGCATAGAGAGCATCACACACCCCAAAAAAAAGATAACTCTAGAATTAAAGGATAGGTTTGTAAGCCGGTCTCTCCAGCAGCCTTTGTTTAATGAGAAACAAGTGGCCATCCATAATAATGTTAATCTTCCTCTTTCTACCTAATGTCAGTCTTTCTCTTTCTACCTGAATTCAGTAACTGGTACAGAAATATCTTCTGCTTATTAGAGCCTGGTGTTGAGTTTAGGTATCAGATGTTATTCCCTTTTTTCTGTTTGTATGTACAGGTGTAACATCTTTTTGAAAGACAATTTACATACATTTTATATGAAAACAGACTGGAACAGGATGATTAATGATTAGCCTTCAGGTAAGAAAAAAAAAACAGATAATGTTGTAGTAAAATTTAAAATTTTGATTACCTTAACATAGATAAATATGCTAAATAAAATTAAGTACTGAGTTCAAATATCAACACTCATTACACCTTGGGCCAGTCACCTTAAACTAATTTCTCTGTTTCTTCTTTGAAAAAAGCAAAACCAAACAAACAATGAAAACAACAACAAAAAGAACAAGATACCATGGTTATCTGAAGTTTTTTCATTATGCTCTCC
>NW_011888814.1:885318-888081 GCF_000151845.1 Pteropus vampyrus
TTGGAGGAAGCAGTGTCAGTACCATGAGGAGAATACATTTAATATTTATTCATTTTAGTTTAGATGAACTATTGCCCTATAAATAATTGATTTTACAAAATGGAAAGTATTATCAAAGAATTAAGTAGACACTCAAAGGATGATGTATTCATTCTCCTGGCAGCTGGCTGCCATTGCCAGTGTGTCATTCAAAGCTGCCAGACTGACTTTCAGTGTTGACAGTTGCTAGGTTGCTAGGGGCTTATTATTTAATGATACAGATTGAGTCCAGTCTAAAACCTGTGACACTAAAAAAGAGCTGAGACTTTTATTGCAGAAGAATGTAAGGGAGTCTTTCCTAATTGGAGGGCCTTAAGTGGTCTGTCCCTATGTAGAACATGGTGTTTATGACTACCTTATAGAAGGAACTAAGCATAGAGAGCATCACACACCCCAAAAAAAAGATAACTCTAGAATTAAAGGATAGGTTTGTAAGCCGGTCTCTCCAGCAGCCTTTGTTTAATGAGAAACAAGTGGCCATCCATAATAATGTTAATCTTCCTCTTTCTACCTAATGTCAGTCTTTCTCTTTCTACCTGAATTCAGTAACTGGTACAGAAATATCTTCTGCTTATTAGAGCCTGGTGTTGAGTTTAGGTATCAGATGTTATTCCCTTTTTTCTGTTTGTATGTACAGGTGTAACATCTTTTTGAAAGACAATTTACATACATTTTATATGAAAACAGACTGGAACAGGATGATTAATGATTAGCCTTCAGGTAAGAAAAAAAAAACAGATAATGTTGTAGTAAAATTTAAAATTTTGATTACCTTAACATAGATAAATATGCTAAATAAAATTAAGTACTGAGTTCAAATATCAACACTCATTACACCTTGGGCCAGTCACCTTAAACTAATTTCTCTGTTTCTTCTTTGAAAAAAGCAAAACCAAACAAACAATGAAAACAACAACAAAAAGAACAAGATACCATGGTTATCTGAAGTTTTTTCATTATGCTCTCCTATTCCCCTTAAATAAAGAGACATTATCATAAAACAAAATTATCATCATGAATTAATGAAGTTATTTCTACACTCCACCATGCTTTTTTTTTTTAATCTAGAATTGTTGGTAGGACCTTGCCCTGACACAAGGTACAGAAAATCTGACAAGGAGGTTAGCACTTTGGCCATGATTCTGGACCTCCTCGCATCATTCCCCAGAATCCTTATGGACTTCACTATTAAAGATGCTGACACTTGTTGAAAGATGTAGCTTGCCTTCACATGAGAATACCTATATGCTCTGGCTATCTACTGCTGTGTAAAAATGTACTCCAAAACTTAAGGCTTAACTGAAATCAACAAACATGACAAACAGAGACTCATGGACACGGACAGCAGATAAGTGGTTACCAGAAGGAAAGAGTAGGGGAGGGTTAAGGGGGTCAAATGTTTGGTGATGGAAGGAAATTTAACTTTGGGTGGTGAACACACAGTGCGATATATATATGATGTATTATTGAATTGTACACTTAAAATCTATTTGATTTAATTAACTAATGTCACCCCAATAATTTTAATTAAAAAATAATTAATTTAAAAAGTAAATAAAATTTTAAAAAACTTAAGGCTTAAAACAGCTGGTTTTCATACCTACAACTTTGTGAGTCTGGAATTTGAGTCCTGACTCAGCTAAGTGATGTTTTTTGTCTACATGACACAGACTGAGGACACTTCATAAGATTCAGTTGGCAGATGAAATGATCTGGAGTGTTCAAGGTGATTGCAAGCACATATCTAGCTCTTTGTGTGGGAATGGCTGGGAGGATGGACATACCTGGAGTTCTTAAATAGGACACCTAAATGTCATCGCCTCTCATATATGGCTATCTCAGCATAGCTAGACTCTTTTGGAACTTCAGGGCTCCCCTCAGGATTGTCTCATGAAACAGGAACTGAAAGTGGCCTGTCTGGGTTCTGTGCCTAGAGTGTCACATATACTCTTTTCTATTGGTTAACTTATCACAGTGTCTATACATATTTAAAACTAGAACTAGATCTCATTTCTCAATAAGAAAAATATCAAAGAATTAATGGCCATCTTTTATCTGTCACAAAGGTATTTGTGGGCACTTGTAGATCATGTGCCTCAAAATTACCATACCCCTTTGAAGTCTCTACAAGCGATTTTTTACAAAAGGGAATGGTACTGGTCACTATCTGCATATTCTCAAGCTGCTTATTGACAAACATTTCAGATGAGATTGTAAGATCAATGGTTCACATATAGCTTTTCATAATCTTAAACTATCTCCATTTATAAATTTTTTTGCAATCTTCACTAAACTGATTTTACTTTTGGTATTTACATGTGGCTAGTCATTTCAACTTTTTGTCCTCAGACTAATTTTTTTTCTTAGTCCTTATTATTGACAAATACTCAAAGCCATTATAATATTAATTAAATGAATGACTTGCTATATAAGGAAAATTAGATTTTTATGTTTCTAGTTGTTGAAATCAGGAGAATAGTAAGAAGTTGAAAGTTCCAAGAGAGGGGCTGGATGTGAGGAAAGGTGATACTGACACTAACTGTTTTTTTTCCATTGCTTATATTTTGTCAGTTATCATTTAACCTTAATAGCATCTGTGTTTACCTGTTATTTTATGAAAAAATAAAAGGAAAATGGATGAGAAGATGGGAGAATGATGGATTATGTGTAGAGATTGAGGGAGGAAAAATGACAAGATGAGTACAAAGGAGTGTGATTGATGTT
>NW_011888814.1:889156-894867 GCF_000151845.1 Pteropus vampyrus
TTCCTATAGTATATTTTAATTTAATAGATCAGTATTGGTATGGACTGAATGCTTGGGTTCTCCCCCAAATCCATAGATGGAAGCTTTAAACACCAATATGATGATATTTGGAGATGAAGCCTCCAGAAGGTAATTTTAGATGAAACCATGAGAGTGGAGCCCCCATTATAAGAATATATTTGTAAATCTTAAATGTTTAGTCTAAAAATAATGGCAATAGAAATTTTCTCTCAATATCAGTACATTCCAGGAATAATATTATTGTGGAAGTTTTAAATTGGGTTTAGGATTAATGTTAGGCATAGATATATCATCAAATATGAGGGTGAAAGGAAATTATTTCAAATTTGTTTTAACCTAAATGCTACTATTATAGACTCATTATCATCAGTTAAGCAAAGTACAAAGAAAATAGGTTCATGATAAATCAATCAAATGCATTTAATAGAACAAATGTACTGAATGTTTTGTGACAAAAACATAAGAAAGTCTATCTCTGCTTCCCATTGCAATCATAATATAATTGGGAGACCTAAAAATATATATGAAAATGGGACAAAAAATATATGAAATGTGACAAAGAGTGTAACGATGAGTGTTAGAGAAACTCGAGAGAATACACTAGGGATTGGAAGGTCAGGGAAAATTTTACAAGCGAGTTGGGACGTGAACTATCACTTAATGATCGGCTACAGTCAAGAGAAGGGAAAGGTTGTGAGGACACAGAGAAGATGGAGAAATGTAAAGAGAAGCTTTCAAAGAAAATTTCTCTCTCTCAAAAGATAGGCAGAGTCGAGTTTAAAAATGAAATATGTAGAGGAAAATTGAGACAAAACAAGATAAGAAGAAACCATTTTATGGTTAAATTCTCTGCTCTGACACGCAGCAGGGAGGAAGCAAATATGTTAAACATGAAATGACCTGCTTAAAGTAATATTTAACAAGAATTTAATCCAGGGTGTGGTTGAGGGTGTTAAGTTCTTAAAAATTTAATATGAAGGAAATATTGCAACTTTCAAAATCCATTCCAGTAGTGCCAGAGTACAAACATATAGACGTATATTTTTAAGGAAACTAAACAGAAAATAATCATATTTGTCAAATCTTAGTATTTTGCATGATGGAAGTTTGTGTAGCAATTAGGAACTGATGTATGATTTAGATACATAGAGTACTTACATTAGAGAGTCCTAAAACTCTCATACCCATGTATATATGTATATATGTGTGCATGTATAATATGTTTATGTGCATGTATATGTGTTTGTATGCATGTGTGAGCATTTTTTTTATGTGCATGCATACATCAGTTTGTGTTGGAGGGAGCAAGTATAGGAGTTTTTTTCAGAATTTTTATAAAGGAACATTTGATGGCACTGCTTATAGACACCATTGAACTTACAATTATGAAAAAGACTTTAAAGTTTCTAGAACATCTTTGCTGAAATCTTCTAAGAGATGATTATTTTAAGTCATTACCAAGTTGCATAGAGACAATTTAATATCGTTATGGATTTCTATGCACATTAACTGAAAGACCACATAATTTCCCTCAAAAGGAAGCAATTGCTGTGGTGATCTCTATTAATTTGAGTTAGTTCTTATTGTATACATTGTTACAAACAGGCTTCTTGGGACATTTCAGAATTTATTTTAAAAATTTTGGGAGAACCAGTGACAATGCAATTTTTGTGTGTCAATTGCTGATTATATTTTACTTACAGTCACTTTTTAATTATAAAGCTCTGAATATTCTGGCATTCGTCTACATGTTGTGAAAACAGGGGAGCTAACTGTGGTAAGATACCTATGATTGGGCTTTAGAGAGTGCATTTGTAACTAGATCTCTCTACATGATTTTGGAAAACATGTCTTGGAAAATGAAGGTTGGTGCTATACTTTACAAATTAGCTACAGGAGGAGATATCTCAACATACACTCTTGTTCTTCAATTATAGATTTAAAAAGAAAACAAAACATGAGAGCCTGGTGTTTGCAAAATTTTGTTACGGAAATACATATGTTATACGTATTTTTCCTGAAAAGCAATATGAGCTCCACATATGAAAATATTGTGTTATAACCAGGAACTGAGCTGTGTTATAACCAGACTACACTATGTAGATAGTATTTCCACCACTTTCAGGTCTTTTGCAAAAAGCTTTAGAAACTGAGAGAAGCTGTTTGGAGAAATGCTGCATCTGATACTTTCAGTTTGAATATCAGTGTATAAAGTTAAGCTAGCTTTCATTATTTTTTTCAAAAATTACCTAAAACATAATAGGACAAAAAGAAACAACAAATAAACTATTTCTGGCAAAGCTAGATCATAAATTACTTAAATTAACATATAATAATTGGAAGGGCTGCTAGTAACTGAGAGAGCACCAGGCTTTCTGTAGTAGGAAGCAGAGAGAAGGTGCCACAGTGGCCTCAGAGAAGAAGCCAACAGAGTACCTTTCATGAAGGAGACTGGCATAACCTGAGGAAGAAGTAAGGTCCAAATCTCACGTTTACAAAAGTAGAGGTAGTGTGCTTGGAAGGGGTTGCTATCAAGATTGTCTCTATACTTTATTTATCTTTGAGGAACAGAAATGGCTATAAATAGTCATGAGGAATAGAGACTATATAAATATAGAATCATACACATAAGCCATATTTTCAAGTAATAGTTTATTTCCATGGGGGATTGGGAGACAAAAATATTTCCTGACTTAAAATCCATGTCTGCCTACCTTTATTACTAGGTTAGAAGTAAATACAAAGTAAAATAAAGATATTCATTCATAAGCTTGGAATTTAATCTTGTATTTTTCTCATGAGAACATCTTTAAAATAATTATCTCAACAAAAAAATTCTTCAAAAATAAGTAATTAAAAATGATACGATATATATTTTAAAAAAAAAGAAATGGAAAAAAAAGTATAAGTGAAAATACTCCAGGAAAATGCTTCCAATAGAATAGATAAAAATTGTCAACACATTTTTCGCTATGAATTTAAAAAAATGATGGACTATGTCTCAAAAGAAAATACACAGTCTGAAATATACATGTAATAAAGAAAAAATCCAGTCTTGAAAGGATAAAATTATAGTAATTGAAAACTTCCTGGTTGGTCCTAGAAGTTAGAGATAGCTGAAGATAAAGTTAAAATGGCAGCACGAAGGAGTTTTCCTGGGGGAAAAGTTACAAAACTGTTTCTAATTGTATTGCTGGTTACAGGAATCTATACATGTGTTAAAATTCATAAAACTATACATTGAAAAAGTGAATTTTAGTTTATAATCATTTTTTTTAAATAAATAAAAGTCTCAGACACCTGGATACATATTTCAGTTATATTTTCAACTTTTCAAAATGATCACATAAATTTTTTTTTATATTATATCCCAATCTTCCAAATTTTTTAGCTATTGTTTTAAGCAGAATAATTTTGGACTCATTTTGGCAAATTGAATTACAATTAAATTTAAAATATCTGTAATATAGTCTAGGTTACTAAACTCTCATATATTTGGTGATTTTTAACTAAAAGTTTTTTAAAAAATTAGAAAAATAATTTATTTCATCTAAAATATTCAAACCATCACTTTGCCTCTGGAAGTCTAGGTTAAGCATATCTAAGTGGAAAAGTGAGTTTTGTAAATTATTTATAGTAACATTACAAAGAACTCTGAAATGCCTATTATTTAAGACCTTAAATTAACACAGCTTTAATATTGATAGGATTATCTTTATCTGTTTTGAAATACCTTAGAAAGGAAATATGGGGGAGTGAGATATGTCCCTATTCTCTACCCTTAAAACAACAGTAAGCTGAACATCTAAAACTCAACAAAAAACACCCAAACTTCACACCAGCACATCTGTGTGTGGGATCTGTGCATAAGAGCTACCAAGGTCAGAACCCCGGGTGTTGGGCAGTGGACTGGAAGAAATAAAGAAACTGCCTTTCACAGCCACCGAAGTGCCCTGTAGGAAAGAAGGAGAAGGAAGAAGGAGCAGTGACCACCCCGAACATCCCTGCCTGGGAGTGTATGTGAGTTCCACGCAGCCAGTGGCATGGTCCAGTATTAGAGCAGAAAGCAGAGAAGTTAATGGCAGAGAAACAACAGTTGGTTTTACCAGCCACGGATGCAAAACCAAGGCTGAGCTGCAACTTTCAACCCCAATCTAGAGGGCCCCTACCCACATATCCTTTGAGACAAATCACTGCAGATCCCCAGGGGAATCTGAGCAAATGCTACCAAAACTGGTGCTAACACTGACAGGGACTAAAACTGAAGTAGCAAGCATGATCAAATATCTACAAGAAAATAAAAGCATTATATAAAGTCATTATTAAGGCTTTATACAAAGAAGGGATCCAAGAGGCTTATATACCACCTACTGGAAACCAAAAGAAAAGCATCTACTTTGCAGCAGGCTAAAGAGAGACTTTTATGTAATAAATTTTCTTTCTGAAAAATAAAGCAGAATATATTTCCATTAATGCCCAGAAAGAGAAATAATCCATTAAACACCATGAACAACCAAGGTGACAAGGCATTTCAGAAAGAAAGAGAAAAAACTCCAGAAAATAAGATTACAGACATAGAAGTATGCAACTTAAATAACAGAGAATTCAGGATGATACTTCTGAAAAATCTCAGTGAGTTCCAAAATGAGTCATATCAAAAATTTCAGGAATTGAAAAAACAACTAGATGAGCAGAGCAAGGAGACTGAAACCACCAAAAAGAACCAAATAACTTCTGGAGATAAAAAAAAAAAAAAAAAAAAACCACTCCAAGAGTTGAAAAATGAAATAGCAAGCTTGGGAAATAGAGTCAACCAAATGAAGGAAAGGATCAGTGATATCAAAGACAGAAATCTAGAAATAAATCAGAATGAAGAAGAGAAAACAGAAGAATGAAAAATAATGAAAGAGAAATTCAAGAACTAGCTGATACCATCAGGAGAGGAAACATAAGAATAACGGGCATTATCAAAGGTGAGGAAAAGAAGCAGGGACTAGAAAATGTTTTCAGACTAATAGTTGTCTAGAGTTTCCCAAATCTAAGGAATGAGCTGAAGCTTGTAATTCAAGAAGTCAACAGAACACTCAATTATCTCAACCCAAAAAGGCCTTCACCAAGACACGTTGTATTAAAATTATAAAAAATCAATGACAAAGACAATTCTCAGGGCAGCCAAGGAGAAGAAAATGGTAACTTATAAAGGAAAACCCATTAGATTATCCTCGGACTTCTCAGCACAAACTTTATAAGCCAGAAAGGAATGGAATCAAATATTTAAACTATTAAGTGAAAGGAACAACCAGCCTAGAATAATGTATCTAGCTAAGATCTCCTTTAGATATGAAGGAGAAATTAAGATCTTTCTAGACATACAAAAATTGAAAGAATTCTCCACTATGAGGCCTGTGCCACAGGACATACTGAAAGAGGCCAGCTCACCTAAAACAAAATAATCAAACAAACAAAAAACATGATTAGGAGTAAAGTGACTATCAGGCAAATAGAAGCAGAGGAGTGCAACCCTCACTAAGAACAGTGCGTTACAAGCTTAATACGAGAATTGCTATAACAAGATAGTAATGAACGTTCAGCATACGTAGAGACAAATTGAGATGACAATGAAAAGGAGAGGATTCAAAGATCCAAATTCGCAAAGGGGAGTGGAGATAAGGCACGTGCAGAAGAAAATG
>NW_011888814.1:896187-911287 GCF_000151845.1 Pteropus vampyrus
TATAAAAGGGTTGAAATCATACCAACCATATTCTCTGATCATAACGCTTTGAAACTAGAGATCAACTGCAAAAAGAAATCAGGAAGAAACACAAATACATGGAGATTAAACAATATGCTGCTGAAGAATAACTGGGTCAGAGAAGAAATAAAAAGAGAGATCAAGAGATAGATAGAAACAAATGATAATGATAGTACAACATGAAACTTGCAGGACATGGCAAAAGCTGTCATAAGAGGAAAGTTCATATCATTTCTGGCTTATCTCCAAAAACAAGAATGAGCCCAAATAAACAGCCTAAAGGTTCATCTAAAAAAATAGAAAAGGAAGAACAAATTAAGCCAAAAACCAGCAGAAGGAAAGAAATAATCAAAATTAGAGCAGAAATAAATGAAATTGAAAACAAACAAAAGAAATAGAAAAAGTAAATGCAATAAAGAGCTGGTTCTTTAAGAAGGTTAATAAAATTGACAGTCTCCTGGATAGACTCACTAAAGAAAAAAGAGAAAGGACACAAATAAACAAAATCAGGGATGAAAGAAGGGTTATTATGACTGACATCACAGAAATACAAAGAATCATACAAGAATATTATGAAAAAGTTTATAACACAAATTTAATAATCTAGAAGAAATGTACTAGTACTTAGAAAAATACAATCTTCCTAGACTGAATCAAAAGAACTTCAGAGTCTAAATAGATCGATCAGGAGTATGGAAATTAAAACAATCATGAAAAACCTACCAAAAAAGTAAAAGTCCAGGACCAGATGGCTTCACCAGTGAATTCTACCAAATATTCAAAGAACATTTAATACCTATTCTCCTCAAAATCTTCCAAAAAATCGAAGAGGAGGCAATACTTCCCAACTCATTTTATGAGGCCATTTTTACTCTGCTATCAAAACCTGATAAGGAAAACAAACAAAAAAAGAAAACTACAGATCAGTATCCATGAACACAGATGCAAAAATCCTAAGTAAGATAATAGAGAACTGAATACAGCAACATATTAAAAAGATTATACACCACGATCAGGTGGGCTTTATCCCAGGGGCACGTGGATGGTTTAATATATACATATCAATTAATGTGATACACCACATAAACAAATTTAAAAATAAGAATCATATGATCATATCAATAGATGCAGAAAATCCTTCGACAAAATACAGCATTCATTTATGATCAAAACACTTAACGAAATTGGTATAGAAGGAAAGTACCTTAATATGATAAAGGCCATCTATGACAAACCCTCAGCCAACATTATACTTAATGGTGAAAAACTAAAAACCTTCTCTCTAAGATCAGGGACAAGGCAAGGCTATCCATTATCATCACTGTTATTCAATATAACATTAGAGGTCCTAGCAAATGCCTAGCAATCAGGCAAGAGAAAAATATAAAAATCATCCAAATAAGAAATAAAGAAGTCAAACTGTCACTATTTGTGGATGACATGATTCTCTATATAGAAAACCCTAAAGACTCCACAAGAACATTACTAGAGACAATAAGCAAATACAGTAAAGTCTCTGGATACAATATCAACTTTCAAAAATCCATAGCGTTCCTATACTCTAATAATGAAGCATCAGAAAATAAAGTGGAAAAAATAATTCCTTTTGCAATTGCAACAAAAAGAACAAAATATCTAGGAATAAATTTATCCAAACAAGTGAAGGACCTATATAATGAAAATTATAAGACCCTATTAAAAGAAATCGAAGAAAATACAAAGAAATGGAAAAATATTCTGTGTTCTTGGATTGGAAGAATTAACATAGTTAAAATGACCATATTTCCTAAAGCATTAAACAGATTTAATGCAATCCCCATCAAAATCCCATCTGCATTTTTTAAAGAAATAGAACTAAAAATCATCCACTTTGTATGGAAGCACAAAAGATCCCGAATTGCCAAAACCATCCTGAGAAAAAAGAACGAGGCTGGAGGCATCTCTCTGCCCGACTTCAAATTATACTACAAAGCGACAGTAGTCAAAACGACATGGTATTGGCAGCAAAACAGACACACAGACCAATGGAACAGAATCGAGAGTCCAGAAGTAAACCCATATTTATATGGGCAAATAATTTTCAACAAAATGCCAAAAACATACAGTAGAAAAAGGAAAGCCTCTTCAATAAATAGTGCTGGGAATACTGGAAAGCCACTGGCAAAAGAATGAAACTAGACTGTTGTCTATCACCACACATCAAAATTAACTCAAAATGGATTAAGGACCTGAATTGAATATAAGACCTGAAATAATATAATACACAGAAGAAAACAAGAACTAATCTCAAGGACCTTGAGCTTAAAGAAGATTTTATGAATTTGACCTCAAAAGCAAGGAAAGTAAAAGCTAAAATAAATGAATGGGACTATATCAAACTAAAAAGCTTCTGCTCAGCAAAATAAATCATCAACAAGATAGAGAGACAACCATTGAATGGGAAAATATATTTGCAAGCAACACCTCTGAAAAGGGCCTAATATCCAAAATATACAAAGAACACATACAACTCAATAACTACAAAAAAGCAAATGATCCAATCAAAAAATGACCTGAACAGATACTTCTCACTAGAGGACATACAAATGGCCAACAAATATCTGAAAAGATGCTCATTATCGCTAGCTATTAGGGAAATGCAAATCTAAACCACAATGAGATACCATCTTACACCTAATAGAATAGGTATAATCAACAGGACATGTGATAACAAATGCTGGAGAAGATGCCAAGAAAAAGGAACCCTCGTACATAGGTGGTGGTACAGCCACTATGAAAAACAGTATGGAGGTTCCTCAAAAAACTACGAAATGGTGTACCATATGAACCAGCAATCCCTCTACTGGGTATTTACTCCAAAAACTTGAAAACATATATCTGAAAAGATATTTGCTCACCAATGTTCACAGCAGCATTATTCACAGTGGCCAGGACATGGAAGCAACCGAAGTGTCCTATGATAGATCATTGGCTAAAGAAGCTGTGGTACATATATACAATGGGATATTACACAGCCATAAGAAAAGATGAAATACTGCTATTTGCAACAACATGAATGGACCTCTAGATAATCATGCTAAGTGAAATAATCCAGACAGAAACAGTTGAAAAACACATGATATCACTTATATGTGGGATATAAACCTAAAAGAAACAAATGAACAGGACAAACAAAACAGAGACTCATGGACATGGACAACAGACTAGTAGTTACCAGAGGGTTGTGGGTGGGGGAGTAGGGGGGAGGTAGATGAGGTAAAGGGGGTTAAATATACAGGGGTTGGGGGAAGCTGCAGTGAGTAAAGAGGATCAAATATATGGTAGCTGAAGGAAACTGGACTTTGGGTGGTAAACACAATAGAATATACAGATGTCAAATTATAATGGACACCTGAAAATTATGTAATTGTATTAACCAAAGTTACCTCAATAAATTTAATTTAAAAAAAAATACACTAGAATCTTTTCAAACGCTATTGCTTGTTCACTTAATGATTACTTGAACAAAATTCAGCTAAAACCTTTGTAGTATTCACCAATCTTACATTTTTTTCTCATTGCTTTCAGACCGTCAATAAAGATATCACTACATGTTTACCAGCCCTTTTGAAAATTGTCCAAATCCTTATCTGAATGTTTTGAAAATTGTCCAAATCCTTATCTTAATGTTTTGTGTATTAAGTATTCCTATTATTTACCTGAAAGAATAAACTTTTTGCTTATGTTTTCATGAAGAGCTCTAAAATATCACTATTTATGTCCAGTTGAATTTTAAACATTTCATTTTTTAAGTAAAATATTTGAAATTAATGATTTTGTACTAAAATTTTAGATATTTTAAATTTATATATTTAAAAGCTGCACTTTTTAACTAATTCACAATAAATTTAAATTTTTCTCTGGGCTATAATACTTATAATATGGTCATCTTTTATTTTAATTTTATGACAGTTTTATCATCTAATATACTTATCGCTGGGTCTATAGCAGCAGATTTATTTTTTAAAAAGCCTTTCTCCAGTTATAATTACTGCTATGTCAAGTTCTTTATCTTGTTCTATATTTTTTTCTTTTAAGATTATTCTAGAGATATATACGTGTATATAAACATGTCAATTTTAAGTAGATATATGTCTCAAATATTTCGAGCCTTCAGATTAGTACCTTCAATCGAGAAAAGAAAATTTACTCTCAAACATACATCTCTGGTTATATCCTTGACCTTCATATCCAGATAAATATATTCAATTGTCTATTCAACATTGCCACTTTGATTGCAAATGAATATTTCTTTTTTTTTAATAGTAGACTATTTTTTAGAGCGATTTTAGATTCGCAGAAAAATTGAGTGGCGTTTCCATATCCTCCCTGCTTCTTACACACACACAAACACACACACACACACACAGCAGTCTCCCCACTATCAACATCTGACACCAGGGTGACACTTTTACAATTAATGAATTTACACTGATACATCATTATCACCCAAAGTCCATACTTTACATTAGGGTTCACTTTATGTGTCATACATCTGTGAGTTTTAACAAATGTATAGTGACATGTAACCACCATTTATAGCATCATAAAGAACAGTTTCACTGCACTAAAAATTCTCTGTCGGGGCCGTTTTTTGAGTCAGAGGTTGAGTTTGAAAATTTAACTTCTTTGAAATATATCGAATCTCTTTTCTCTGGTGAGTGCTTGTCGCCACCTGCTTAACTCAGCTGCATCCTCTCTGTCCATTCCACCTTTCCGCATCCATCTTAGATCTCTAACTTTCACTTTCTAAGACTCCATAGCTCAGGAGTTAGAGCACCGGCCTCCCAAATGAACATTTCAAATTGTCTCAAACCAAGGCCTTTATTTTTCCCCTCCCCACACATCATTTATTGTCCATCTCAGTAAACATCATCACTGTCCACCAAATAGCTCAAGCTCCAAACCCTGATGTCATCTTTGATTTCTTTCTCATTAGTCACATCCCAATCCACAGCATATGCTGCCTACATAACTTTAAAATAATCCTAAATCCGACCATACCTAACAGTGCTCACTCCTATTACTCCTAGAAGCAGCCACCATAATCTCTAGGCCTCTTCACAGATCTCTTTTTTCTCCTGACCCCTAACAGCCAATGAAATATGCTATGCATTCTGCCCCTGCTATTGGTGCCATCTTATCAACTATTGAACTCAAGCCACTTAGGACTTCCTGCCATTACTCAAATTACTAATGTCATTTCTGTGGCAGGGCCTTCTAACTCGCTCTTTCTTCCCTCGAAATGCTAATTCCTTTGTGTGGAACAGTTTCCTCATACACTTACATTTCAAGCAATTTCATTCAGGACTTTGCTCAAATGCAACCTCCTCAGCGAGGCCTTCCCAGACAACATTTCTAAAATGTGTTGCCATTAAGAGTCTCCATGCCTCTTTATTTTTCTCCATAATAATTAACACTGACATGATCTTGTATGTAGATTCACTTTTTACTTCTTAATTGACTGTTTCCCCTACTGTATGAGATCTCTAAAGGCAAGGGCTTGGTTTTTTCTCAGTTTATCCATAACATATAGAACATAGGAGCTTCCTCAGATAAATATGCTGAACAAATGTATGTTACCAGAGAGATAAGTCAATCTGAGCACTAATGATCAGTTTGTAGACCAGAGATCAGACTCTTATTTCCCTACCTGCTATGCCATCATTCTTTCTCTGCTGCCACATCTTTTTTTCCCTTTATTCCAGTAGTCAGAATTCTTATAGAGCTTAGTTCAAGTGGCTATGCATAGATGAAAGGACAACGATACCATTCTTTGTAAGATGAGTCATAATTCAGACTTTTCACTAATTTAGTATAGCACGTCTCCCAGTTAGTCTGAAAAAGTTCTTGTTATGTTTTTATCTCTGTTTATTTCAGTGGGATAAAAGAATGATTTGTGAGATAATGCACTAACTATAAACCTAAATAAATGATGTCTAAAAATAAGAACAATTTTGTTTAGCTATCAAATATGGAAGTGATCATTATTTTAATAATTATACATAATTATTTTCAGTAATTTTAAATTTGAATATGGTAAGATCTAAGCATTAAGGAATAAAATATGATTCTATTAAAACATAATATTCTAAAATAAAATGTATTAAATTGTGTCCATGTGGCTACTTTAGAGAGTATAAATAAACCAATAGTGACTAATAATGAACTTTCCAAAATCAAAACCAGGTCTTATTTTTGCAGCGTAGCATGGTACTTGGAACTTAGAAGAACCTGAAATAAATGTTTCAAATTCTATACCAAAGTGTAGATTTGTTTCTTTTGCATATGGCATTATGATTTCCATAAAAATAATTCAAATTCTATACCAAATTCTTTAAATTCTATACCAAATTGTAAATTTGTTTCTCTTACATATGGCACTATGATTTCCATAAAAATAATTCTGATTTCTCTTGAAAACCACTTGCTTTTATCCAACAAATATCTGAAAGTTTTTTTATTTGCCTTTTTTTTCTTGTAGGTGCTCATTAATTCAGAGCCTTAAGCATTTGGATTCAAATTAGAAGTAATTAAGCAGGGCAATGTATAAGAGAATAAATATAAAATCTTATAATGTCATATTTGTGAACTGCTCCTCTTTTTTGCTACTCCTGCCAAAAGAATCATATTCATCTTTGTAAAATGTTTATATTCCTTCAGAGACACCTAAATGCTCAAGATTTGCCTTAAATAGAAGGCTGTAGGAAAAATCGACAGAGCATGATTTGAGAAAGCCACAATATCCTTGGTACTTCAAAAATGCTTCTCCCATCAGCTTGTCAAAGTCTAGTTTCTTTTTCATTAAAGAAAAACAGTTTCCTTAAATTATATTCTTCACCCCATCCCAAATCCCATTCTTCTTCCATCTACACAAATGTATGTAATATTAGCATTATGTATGTCCATGGACCTATCTCTTTGAAAAAAAAATTTTCTGAGTATTGTTTTCTACATTTCTCACTTCTACTTAGTATCCCATAATATATATCACTATATTTTACACATTATTTTAGCTATTAATGAATATCTCTCTTGCTTATAACTTTCTGTTATCACAAGCAATGCTGTAATGAACATCCTTATATATATATGAGTGCATTATGAGGTGTTTAAACCAGTAGTAAGTTTTTTAGGTCATAGATACAGGCATACTCAATTTTCTTGAGTGCTGTCACAGAGATTTCCAAAGTATTTATACAATTTACATTCTAGCTTTCATTCATTCATGTCTGAATCAACATTTCATGTTACCTCATTTTTCTAATTTCTGATAACATTTCGTTCATTCCTCTGACCCCTTGTCATTTTAAACATTGTTTCATGTTTTCTTAACAAATATGTACCAATTATGTTCCAAGTACCCTTCAAAGTCCTTCAATATCCATAGGGGATTACTTCCAGGATCTTCCCCATATAACGAAATCTGCAGATGCTCAAGTCCCTTATATAAAATGGCACTGTATTCACATATGACCTATGTACATCCTCCCATATACTTTAAATAATCTCTACATTACTTATAATACCTAATACTATATAAATGCTATAAATATAGCTGTTATAGTGCATTGTTTAGGGAATAATGACAAGAAAAAAGTCTGTATATATTCAGTACAGATGCAACAATTGTAGGCCTAACTACATGGTACTGGTCAGCAACAAGGTATATTTTTTTCCGGGTATTTTTGACCAGCAGTTGATTGAATCCACAGATGTGGAACATGCAGATACAGAGGGCCAATGTAATTCACTTAGCTAAGTGAGCTAGATACTATTTTATCTCAATTGGGTATAGTTGGGAACAGAGATAAAGAGAGGCTAAGTAATTTGTTCTATATTACACACCTAATGAATGTTAGAAGTAAGATTCAAACCAGGCTGTTTCGTTCCAGAGTCTGTGCTCTTAATCTCTTTTTCATGTACTTCTTAGCCATTTGGATTTCCATTTTTTTTTCCCATTGGTATTTTTGGCATTTTTCTCTACTGATACTGATAGGTCAGTGAACAAAACAAAGCAACTGCTTACATTGGGGTGAATGATGAGCGGTGCTGTAGGAAAAAAAAAAAAACAAGGAAAAGGGTATGGATAATGCCAGGGCACATGGAAAATTATACTTCTTTAAAATGTTTGTCGGAGAAAGAACTTCTGATATTTAAGAAGAAACTTGAAGAAATTGAGGGATAAGCCAATGGAGTACCTGGAGAAAGACTGTTTCCCACAGAAGGAACAGGTGGACAAAGCCACAGGCAGGAGTAGACTTGGGGTGTTAGAGAAGGAGACTAGTGTAGCTAAAACAGGGAGACTGACAATGTAGCATAGTAGTAGGAGATGAAGATACACATGCAGTTGGGAAGGGGGAGGGTGATAGGGAAAACTGTAGGATTTTGTGGGCCTTGAGAAGTGTACTAGTCAGGGTTCTCCAGAGAAAGAGAACCAACAGAATCTATAAATATTCATATGTATTCATATTCATGTATATTCATATATATTCAATCTATTTATATATATTCATATATCTCATTGGTTCTCTTTCTCTGGAGAACCTGGTACACACACACACACACACACACACACACACACACACACACTCACACACACACACACACACAGAGATTTAGAGATTTATATAAGGAATTGGCTCACAATTATGGGGACTGATAAGTCTCTTGATCTGCCATCTGCAAGCTGGAGACCCAGGAAAGCCAGTGGTGTACTTAGGTCCCAGTTCAAAAGCCTGAGAAACACGGGAGCCAAGATCATGTGGGTTCCAGTCTGGTTCTGAATACCTCAATGCAAAAGTACCAGGAGCACCAGGGCAGAAGAATTTTCATTGCAAACAATCAGGCAGGAAGGGCCAAATTCTTCCTTTCTCTACCTTTTTGTTCTATTAAATCCTCAGTGGATTGAGGAAGACAAACAGCTTGACTGAGCCCACCAATTCAAGTGCTAATTTCTTCCTGAAATACTCTCACACCCAGAAGTAATGTTTAGCCAAATATCTGGGCTCCCCGTGATCCAGTGAAGTTGATGCATAAAATCAACCACCAAAAAAGGACTTCAGCTTTTATTCTGAATGAGATAGAAAGTGCCTAAAGGGTTTTAAGCAGAGAAGTGACATGACTTTAGCCTGCTTAGCCAATAAAAGGATCACCGATGGATAGAGAATCAACTATGTGGACATGAGTGCATAGAAACGGGGACCAGCTAAGAAGTTATTGCAATGAGACGGGCAAGAGATAATGGTTATGCCCCACTTGCTCATGATGCGTAATTTTTGATACATTATTGTACCAAATTAGTTAAAGTTCTGTTTATAATTTCTCATGTACATTATTTATTAATTAGGCCCATAGATATTTTTCTGTTTTCTTTTAGTAGTTATACTGACCTCATATTCTGAAGTGAACAGATTTCTCTCATCTTTCCTTTTTAGTTATTCTTTTTATTATTTTTACCATCCCCTATAAATGGTATTAAAATGTATCTTGAAAGTCTTCTAGAAAGTCACCTAAAATATCATCTGGGCATGCATGGCATTTGTTTCTGAAGGTATATTGTAATTATCACTTTTATTTCTTCAATATTTATTTTTAAAAGTTTTTAGTACATTCTTATGCACTTTGGTATTTTGTATTTTTAATAAGATTCAGTAATTTTTTTTATAAATAAATAACTATTGAAATGTTATTTATTCTATTTTTATTTGTGTCGTCTTTATTTTTCTGTATGAAATTTGCCCGAGATTTGTTATCCATTCTTTCACAGTACCATCTTTTGTTTTCCTGATTGGTTTTACTCTTTCTTTAATTTATATGCTGCCTTGTACTTTAGTATTGTATTTTTTCATATTTTTTTGATGCTGCTCTATTTCATTATTCTGGTTGTTGGGTTGAATTGTAACTCATTTCCATCCCATTTATTTTTTTATAAATAATGTATTCACACTCTAATTCTGTTTTTCTAAATAAATAATGTATTCTAACTCTATTTCTCCTCTAAGCACTGCATTAACCACTCACATAAATTTTGCCGTGTAATTTGTGTGTATGTGTATTTCATAGATTTTCTCTTAGGTTAATATTTATCCTTGGATTATTAATAGTTTGTTTTGTTAATTTCTTAGACCTATATTATTTTTAAGCTATTATTTGGTTATGGATTTCTAATGATATCGTGATTATACATATATATCTGTGTGTGTGCATATATATATATATTACTTCTGGGATTTCATTCCTGTCATTAAACTGTTAACACTTATATCTCTATAGCTCAAGTTTTGTTTTATATTCTCCACTCAATTTCTCCCTGATATTGTTTAGGGCAAGTATCTTGATCTTCTTTCCTTGTCTTCTAATTTGTTCTAAGACTGTATCTATTGTGCTATTTTATTGTTTTACTGAATAATTTCTTTCAGTTTTATATTTTTTGTATCCAGTGACTCTGCTTGGACTCTTTTATGCTAGTTGTTTTTGCTTAATTTATTCTATATCTTTCCTTACCCCATTAAATTTATTTTTATGCTTATTTAAATTCCAATTCTGTTTGGTCCATCAATTATACTTATTTTGCCATAGGTTGTGTCAAATAACGATTGCACTAGACAATGTTAAGCAGGTAAGGAAGATTATTCAAGGTTATTACAATAAGACAAAGAGAACAAACACAGTTTTAACTCCACTGAAATTTAAGATAGTAGAGATTCTAAGAACTGGAATAACAGGGAGATCTTAGGTTTTTATATTTGTTAACTGGCTTTACTGGAGGAAAAGGTAAATTTTCTGGTATCTTTATGACAAGATATAGTTCTGGAACTTGGAACAAGGTATCCTCTGAGGTCTAGTTCTTATCCTCCTCCAGAAACTGGGAAGTAGGGGTGCTACTATTCTCAGTGGTTACATTTCAAAGAGATAGTTCCAGAGTCCTTAAAGTAAATATTCTTGAGTCGTAAAGCTGACAAAAAGCTTTAAAAAAGACCTACATCTCAAAGGGGAAGAGAGAGGACTTACAATAGAAAGTTTTCTAAAGTAATTGGTCTAAGAAAAGGGAAGTCAGGGCCTAGAGTCAGGAAGAAGCCTGTCTAAAGTTAGTACAGCTGAGAGGAAGGCTAAGTGTGCCTGTTAAGTTGTTCAGTTGTCTTTTGTGGTAGTCATGATTTTCAAATATTGTGGTATTTATCTCTGGGAATGCACAGTTACTTGGAAATAGCAACTGCTTTGCAAAGTAATGTGAATGAGGGGTGAAATCCCAGGATCTAGCTTGTGTATACTCTACTGACCATGGATGGGACTCAAGGGTAAAAAGGAAGGAAGACTGCAGGGGTGTGGAGATGGACGGCTTTTCCCCTCTTGGTCATCAGAGATCTTCCCTCCTACCTTCATTTGAGAGACCTGTACTTTTCTTAAGTGCTATCCTCCATAGTTGAGATAATCTAACCCATGGTAATGGGGTGGGGGCAGGAAGTGAAAAGACTGAGTGAAGAGGATATGGCCAGAGTGTATTCATGTTCTGTTCCTTATCCTCTCTCCCACAGACCCTAGCTCTGGTACTGCCCTGATGCTACTGCATAGTTAACAGATAACAAGGGCAGACATTACAATTTTTCCTCCTCACCTCAAGTAGAGCAGGCAGTGATCCATCCAGGGCCATATAGTGGAGCATCAAAAGAACATAAAAAAAAGTTGACCTTACATTCTCCTCTATCCAGGAATCCAGACTCTTTCCTCTGAGGCTGTTTTCTCCCCACAAAGTGGATCCAAAGTTTTGTTTCTACAGGTAGTTCTCCCAGCATTCATGTTCTGACTCCACTATTTATGTGCTCCTGTTGCATGTCTAAAGTTGACCTCAATGTTATTTCTTAATGTAATGACATTAAAAGTATAATTTCCAGAGATAGTCTATGGGTGGTGTGAGTTTGGGAATTTAAGGATTAATTATAGCAAAGAGTGGGAAGAAATGGGGGGCATAGTAAAACTGCTACTTAGTTAATATTTATATCTATGTAGAGGCTAGTGTTTGACAGATACAGTTATACTGTCTAATTTCAAATAATAAATATTATCAACCTAGATTTCTATTTGTTAAAATTGTTACTTACACATACATTACTTAGAGACAAAAAATAAAGTGTTAGGTTGCATTTATAATTAAAAGTGAAGTTATTGCTAACATATTAATAATTTCTTTCAGTATTAGAGGTTTATTTCTGATCCTGTCATGTGCATAGAATTTATTTTAGCAGTTTATTTATCTTTTCCCAATTTTGTGAAGTCTCTCTGACCTCTTTCCTTATCTCAATGTTTAAATCTTTATAAAGTATAAAAACAGAAAGGTCAATTTTTTTTAAGTGGCAAACTATTCTGCACTGCCCTTAATATCTCTTTGAGCATTATGGAGTTCTAGTTGTCTGGAAGGAACAATATTCAAAGATATTTTTTAAGTTTACATCTACTCTGTATATTAAATTTCTCTTTTCATTAAAAATAGAATGTTTAAAGCCTTTAAAAGAATGGAAAATACAGATATTTTTGTTCTATGTAAATTTTTTCAAAATCAATTTTTTTCAAAATTCTATCATATACGAACTGATTACTTCTGTGGTCACTGGAAGTTAGTTTTAGTGGAAGGAGAAAAGTGAGTTGTTAACTTTAATAAAGTCAGTCAGGTATAGAGATCAGTGTAAGTAATGTTGCAAAATGCATTTATATTTGTCTTTAGTGCTTCTAGGTTGATTTCCAAACTAAGAGAATGAAAAATCTATTAAACATTCCATTTTCATATTAGAGTTTTTTGTCCCTATGGAAAAGTGCTTCCTATAAGCAATGATGTATTTTTGTAACAGGTTAAAAATATAGTTTTGAAAAATTCAATGTTGTAGAATAAGAACATCAGATGATGTTCTGTAAGGAGTTAGTGATGGAGTGTTATTGTGCATGTCTGGCTAAGTTACTGTATTTTTCTATAAAGCAGATGCTTTTCAAGAGACTGAAATAGTGCCTCTCTGTCTTACCGTTAGCTTTATCTCCTATATATTTTTAGGAAATTTTTTAATAGTATACACAAAATTATTATATAATTACAATAAGGTGAAATACCTTTGCAAGAATCAGTTTATTGTAAAAGAATAAATTTTACTGAATTCATTTTTGTCATATATAATTTTCAGATCATTAGTTTTACAGTTGTTACCTTTGAGGAATTGATTAGGAAACAAGTTTACAAACTTCTAGCATAATATACATCTATGCAGAATTTTATCATATGTCTTTTATCAAATTCATACTCAAAATAATTTGAGGAGACTTATTAAAAATGGTTTATAAACTTTACTTCATTCGAAAAGCTATAGTTTCATAAATATTGCATCATGGCTAGTTGTTATTTCTTTGGATATCAGTCTTGAACATATGCTGAAGCAGGCAAATTGTGTCAAGTGAACACACACATACATACATGCATGCATGCACGCATGCATACATACATACATACATACATACATACACACACATTATGGGTTTATGTAGTTTTGTAGCTCCTTAAAGCTCTTAGTGAGGGATAGACAATTGAATTCTTCACTGTGAGCATGTCAATATTATTCTTTAATATATGCAAAAAACAATACTGAACTCGAAGCAGAAACATACTATGAAAGAATGTATTTTACATTATTATTCAATGCCTACTATGATGAAGAGCATTGCAAATATCAAGCAATATTCACTAGGCCTATTCTTTTGCTGCCTTTATTCTATTTCTTTTTATCCAGCCTTGATTCCTTATTGATGATTGTTCTAGCTCCTTTGAAATACTCTTAACTCTCAACTCTCTGTTGCATTTATTTGACAAAAGCCAAGACTGAGTGTAACTAGCTGCCCAGCAGCTAATCATTGGTACAAAAATCATACACCAGGAAGGTGGACAATGGTGACTTTATACTGACAATAACACAAGTGGATCCTTAATACTGTCCTTAGATCCCATTATTTTTCTGTAGTAAATTCACTCTACTTTTCTTTCATATCTTGTCTTCACTCTCTAAAACTTCCACCTGTTTTCCCCTATTGCTTTCATTCAGTTGATGACCTTACACCATATGTCATTGAGCAAATAAAAAACCATCTGACAAATGCTTCTTTAACTCTTCATATTGAAATCTATAAACCAACAAGTATCGATGCCATCTTCACTTCTTGCCCTCCTTTTTATATGGAAAGAAAACCATTGTCAAAGGAAAAAAAAGAATTTCCTCAATTTTGCCCTTGAATTTCTGTTCATAGGTTCTGGAGCACATTCATATTCATCTTTTCAGGGATTTGGCTCTTTTTTTAAATCTTCCTGAACTCTCTTGGTTACCAGCCTTTTTCTATGTCATTCTCATCAGTGTTTAAATGAGTGATGCTTAATAGTAAGATGCATGACATTGTCCCTGGAGTGAGGTTTAATGAGATGTGAAATGAATGAAGGAATGGATGGATGGATGGATTTATGCGGAGTGTGAAATTGTTCTTTAGAAAATTGCCAATTTATAAAAACTACATCGATGAAAAGATCTTAAGGTTTATATGTAGTTATTTATTAAACAGTCTCTACATGTGGCTTTGTATAAAGTATATTACATATCTGACTAGATATTACATAGTTGTGTTAGGCAAAGAGAATAAGTAAGATATCACACAAGGTATCTACATTAAGAGAAAAAAAAAAAAAAAGAGCCTTTATCAAGAAGCATACATTATGAGGGAAGCAAGAAATGTTCTTTTCTTTATAATATAGATTCTTGAAGCAAAAGTCATTAAGCATTTTACCAAAGGCACCATTGTCTTACTGTAAGATTTCTAAGGTTAGTCCACAGTTAGACTACAACCTCCCACATCTCTGAGAACAAAGATGGTAGGGGAAATTATTAGCCCTGTTTCTCATGCATGAGGCTACCCATATTCTGTAATCATAGCATAAGGATAAACATAGAATACTGTAGAAAGCATATCTCTGACTTTAATATGGTGGTTTTTTGGAATAAGACATAAAATCCACCAA
>NW_011888814.1:912642-917297 GCF_000151845.1 Pteropus vampyrus
CCTTTGTCAAAAATTAATCAGCAACATATACATGGGTTTCTTTCTGGGATTCCTATTCTGTTCCATTGATCTATGTGTCTGTTTTTATGCCATTACTATATTATTTTGATTACTGTAGTTTTGTAATATAGTTTGAAATCAGGAAATGTGATGCCTCTGATGTTCTTTTTCAAGATTGCTTTGGCTATACGAGATCTTGTGTGCTTTACAAAAAAATTGAGGATTATTATTTTCTAATTTGAAAAATCCCATTGGAATTTTGATAAGGATTGCATTGATTCTTTGGAATGCATTGAGTAGTATTAATATAATTTTATATTTTTACTCTATTAATTCTTCCGGTCTGTGAATCTGAAATGCCTTTCCATTTATTTTTGTTCTCTTCAATTTCTTTCACTAACGTATTATAGTTTTCAATACAAATCTTTCACCTTCTTGGTTAAATTTATTCCTAAATATTTTTCTTTCATTGTTATTGTAAATGGGATGGTTTTCTTAATTTCTCTTTCTGATAACTCATTGGTATACAGAAACACAACTGAATTTGTATATTGATCTTGTATCCTGCAAATTCGTTAAGTTCATTTATTAGTTTAACAATACTTTGGTGGCATCTTTAGTGTTTTCTACAAATAATGTGGTCATTTGCAGAGACTATTTTACTCTTTCCTTTCTAATTTGGGTGACTTTTAGTTCCATTTCTTAATTAATTGCTCTCTAGAACTTTTCGTCCTATGTTGAATAAAAATGGCAAGAGTGGGTATTCTTGTCTTTTCTCTATTTTAGAGAAAAGCTTTTAGCATTTCACTGTTGAATACGATGTTAGCTGTGGGTCTGTCATATGTGGCCTTTATTATATTGAGGTAAGTTTTCTCTATACCCAGTTGGTTGTAAGTTTTATCATGAAAAACTGTTGAATTATGTAGAATGCTTTTTCTGTAATCTATTGAGATGTTTATATAATTTTTATTTTTTATTTTGTTAATGTGGTTTGTCACATTTATTTTATTTACAGATGTTAATCCATTCTTGCATTCCTGGAATAAATCCCACTTGGTCATAGTGTATGATCCTCTTACTGTATTACTGATTTAGATTGCTAATATTTTGATGAAGACTTTTACATGTATATTCATCAGGAATATTGGAATGCCCTTCTCTGGCTTTGGTAGCAAAGTAATGCTGCCCTGTAAAATAAGTTGGGAAGCATTTCCTCTTTTTCTATTTTTGGAAGAGTTTAAAAGGAATTGGTATTACTTCTCTAAATGCTTGGTATAATTCACCAGTGAAGTCATATGATCTTGAACTTTTCTGTGTTGGGAGGTTTTTTTATTACCGATTCATCTCCATCCTCATAGTAGGTCTGTTCAGATTTTCTGTCTTCATAATTCAGTCTTGGTAGTTTGTATGTTTCTAAGAATTTATCTATTCTAGGCTGTCTAATTTGCTGACATATAATTATTTGACATATAATTATTCATCGTAGTCTTTTATGATCCTATATATTTCTCTGATACCAGTCATAATATTTTTTTCATTTATAATTTATTTTATTTATTTGAGTCCTTTCTTTTTTTTCAAAAGTCTAGCTAAAGGTTTGTATATTTTATCTTTTCCAAAAAATAAAAATAAAATAAACCTTAGTTTCATTAATTTTTAATTCTATTGTCTTTTTGTCTATATTTTATTTATTTTCACTTTGTTATATTATTTTCTTCCTTCCACTAACTTTAGGCTTAGTTTTTTCTTCTTTTTCTAGTTCCTTGAGATATAAAATTAGATTATTTATTTGAAGTCTTTTTTTTTCTTAATGTAGTTGTTAATATTACTTCCCTTTTAGAATTGCTGTGCTGCATCCACAGATTTTGTTAAGTTGTGTTTTCATTTTCATTGTCTCAGATATTTTTTCATTTCTCTTTGAATTCTTTGACTCACTGTTCTTCAGGAGCATGTTATTTAATCTCCACATATTTGCAAATTTTCTATTTTTCTTCTTGTAATTGCTTTCTAGTTTCATACAATTGTGGTCCAAAAAAGATACTTGATATAATTTCAGTCTTTCTAAATTTATTAAGACTTGTTTTCTGTACTAACATATGCTCTATCCTGGGAAATGTTTCATGTGCACTTGAGAAGAATGTGTATTTTGCTAATTTTGGATGCAACATTTTCAATAAGGCTGCTGGAGTTATCTAGTCTAATGTGTAGTTTAAGTTCAACGATTCCTTATTACCTTTCTGTTTGGATGATCTATTGGTTGTTTAAAGTGGCATATTGAAGTCCCCTATTATTGTATTGCTGTCTATATCCACCTTAAGATCTATTGATATTTGCTTTATATGTTTAAATGCTCCTATTTAGGGTGCATAAATATTTACAATTGTTATATCCTCTTGATGAACTGACTTCTTTATCATTATATAATGACCTTCTTTGCCTTTTGTGACACTCTTTGTCTTTAAATGATGGCTTTCAGATCTAGGTACTTTGGAACCCCATCATTCCAGTGAGAGTTTTAAAAGTTGAGTGCTAGATGTAGGGTTCAAACCATTCACTCTTCAGGGAGTTGGAGGTTTCTGATTGCATGGCATTGTATTGAGCTTGAGATTTATGATGAGAATGTCACTCAGCCTTTTCTATCTGTTTCTATTTGGATATTTTCTCCTTCATTTTATGTGTAAGAGTTGCTAAACTAGTTTCTGGATCTCTTTCAGAGGAAATTACTCTGTGTGTAGATTTACATTTGTGCATTCATGAGCTCAGGAGCCTCCTGTATCTCCATCTTAGTGAACTTTGAATTGATATAAATTTAGAAGCAAATAAAAATTTTTCAAAGAAACTATTTTAAAAAGCAATTTGCCTTATAATTCATTTATTTATTAACCAAATGTATGCCATCAAAATATTATCACCCATGGACATTACTTAAGGCAAAAAAAAATCTTTATTTCCTTTCTTTAGAAGAGATCCTTTGTATTTATTTGCTGAGGGAAAAAGCAAATCATACAAGCTGGAATTTTTCTCAGAATGATAATATGAATTATTCTTTTTTTTCTAAATCTCACAAAGCCTTATTCTAGCATTCAGAGCTACTAAATCATTATTCACTACATGAGCATGAGTAATAGATGCAGATGTTCTTACTGATTAATGGGGAATCGTTACATTTTGGGTGGTTTCTGTGTGGCAACTACACAGCTATTGATGTTGTCATGACGAGGGTACTGTGTTGTGATAAAGTGATATGGAGCTTCTGGGATGGTGCTGCTTGGCTGTCCTTTTTACCTAATCTCTATGCAGATCTTCTCTTCCACTGTTCCCCCTCTTATCTCTTCTACTCCTTGACATAATACATCCTTCAGTGCATGGACTGGAGATATTGGGAACTTAATATTTTCTCTTTTTTTCTTTATCATGTAGAATTTCAGATTAGGTTCTGCTCTCTCTCTCATTATCAGATGCAATAGCACCAGTAAAGATATCTCTTTCATACATATCTGGGGACTATTTCTTATTCCTCTAGTTTGGTGACAATTGCTAGTTTATTTGGGGAATATTTTTGTGCTTTTTGGATTCGTTATGTATGAAATTAATTTAAGGAAAAGACTGAAGAAGCAAATAACGGATCAAGGAGCCAGGAAGTTGTACTTGACCAGGTTGTGTTATTTTCTTTTGCTTTAAGTAGGTAGCAGGTCCTTGAATAACATTATTTCATTCAAAGTTGTTTCCTTCACTTGTTTATGTCAATTAACAAAATTGATATATAGTAAAACTGATTTTGTTATACATTGTTTTGCCACAGTTCCAAGAACCTATCAACAATGTTACGTGAAAAATTACTCTCTTTTATTTAAATTCATTTTGACTCTTACCCACTAGGAAATTGGGGCTGATTGCTTAACCTTATGTGCTTAGGTTTTTGATCTGTAAAGTAACTAAGGCCTATAAAGTGTTCAGCAAAGTATCTTACACACAGTAAGTACAGCAGATCCTCAAATAATACCATTTTGTTCAACATTGTTTTGTTATAATGTAAATGAGGAAAAAATTGATTTCCGGCCGGGGCCATTGTCTCTGTGGAGTTTGCATGTTCTCCATATATTTGCATGGATTTTCTCTGGGTACACCATTTTCCTCCCACATCCCCAAAACATGCACATTGGGTAAACTGGCATGTCTAAATTGTCCCAGCGTGGGTGAGTGTGAGTAAGAGTGTGAGTGTGCCCTGTGATGGAAGATTGTCTTGTCCATGGTTGGTTCCCATCTTGTGCCCTGAGCTGCTGGGATAGGCTCTGGCCACCCATGACTCTGAACTGGAGTCATGGGTTGGAAAATTATCATCTTATTTGTTTTTATTAATCTTTCTTAAATGTAGGTATAGCTCAGATTAATTTCAATGTTTAATATTAGAACCATTTTAGATCTTTATTTAGAAGTTTGGTAATGTTTTTGTGATCAGAAATATGCCATAGGAACTTACCTCTTGTTTATATCACTTAGCTGATGGTAAAAATGGTTTTATTATACATCGTTTTTTCTTAAAGTTGCAGCTTCTAAGAACCTATTGACGACATTGTTATAGTATGGACTTATGCTATATAGTATGTGCTAGTTCTTTTTCAGTTGTTTGTGCAAATTAAAAGTAGTCTACCCCC
>NW_011888814.1:918550-920306 GCF_000151845.1 Pteropus vampyrus
CTGATGGTAAAAATGGTTTTATTATACATCGTTTTTTCTTAAAGTTGCAGCTTCTAAGAACCTATTGACGACATTGTTATAGTATGGACTTATGCTATATAGTATGTGCTAGTTCTTTTTCAGTTGTTTGTGCAAATTAAAAGTAGTCTACCCCCCCTAAAGAGTAGAGACAGAACTTGCTCTTTGTTGAATCTTTCATCATTATATATACATGTGTCATGGTACAAGCCTTTACTGTACATATACCTAAGAATTATACCTAGATAAATGCTTGTGGAATTAATTAACATAAAGACATTCTATTTATGATGTTTGTTTTTTTATTTTCAGACATCTAAGGATCGGGGCATTGATGACATTGCATTTTAGATTAAAAAATAAAAAAGGAAAAAATAGTCTCTTTCTCTGACACTGATATTGTAGTTTCCTCTAATCAAAGTCACTTAAGTTACTTGAACTTAAATTATATATTTATTAATCTTAAGGACTGAATTCTCTAGCTATATTGTAGTATTTTAAGAATGGTAATTCAGATAACCTATAAATTCTTGGTCACACATTATGTGTGATCAATAATCCACCTTGGACCACAAAATTGTTTTCTGTTTTTAATTTTGTGTCCTTGAGGAAGTCTTTAATTAATGTTTGTACCTCCTTTTTTTTCATATCTACAATGAGAATAACAACTCCTTCCTAGTTAACAGTAGATTTAAATTTAAAGCAGAAATGAGAAAATAAAGTGATGCCACTTTGAAAACTGCTAAGTACTGTACAAGTATATAATTTCGTATAGGCCAGAATCACAGTCTTAATTAGAGGAGGGGAAGAACAGCACGAGATGGAACATTCAGAGCAGTGAAACTTAGGAAGGGGGAGAATTAAACCCCAGGTCCCATGCTCTTCCAGAAGGTTGCAGAATTAGACAGCTGAGAGCAAAGGTGCTTGACTCCAATGCCAGGAAGAGGAGACTGGGATCTGGAGAAGATCCCAGAGTACAGCTTGTCCTGCTATATGAAGAAGGTGGCCTGGAATGGACTGGACTCAACTTTTCTCCATGTGGGAGAGAGATTTAGACTGCTGAGAGCATCATATTGATAAATTCTAAAGTATATTTATGATGACACTTTAGGAAAGGAAGAAACAATCTAGTCTATGTTTTGATGGAACATGGGGTAAAATACGTGTTTCATGGTATTAATTAGAAGCTGAGAAAAGAGAAATGAATTCAGCCTGTGTGTTGCTGGCATAGCAGAAGTAGCAGCTGCTTCAGTCTATGGGGATCCCTCTAGGTCACTAGAATTCTAGCTGGTATCTCAGTAAGCTCTTCCAACCCTGTGGGTTAATCATTTAATTCTAATCTGATCCATGGAGCCTGGCCCATTTCCTTAGATCAAGCAACCATCACTTGGCAGCCATCATTTGACTTTGTTGCCTGTTGGGCTCTTTTATTTACTATGTCATGGCTTGGTTTGCTGGCATACTCACTGCTCGACATACTCTATGGATTTGATGTCCTTGCCTCAAATGAGGACATCTATAAATTTGGCTGACAGCATTTTCAGTTTAGAGATTAAGAGTCTGTGAAAAGGAGGAGACAGATAATTGTCATCACTGGGTAGCAAATGAGCACTTTTAGACAAAGCTAATAGTTACACTGGCACCATGTAAAGGTACTGAGAAAAGCTGGCCAGGTAATAATGCAAGTCACTGCATCTGAGTAGTTAAAAATTTGATGGCTTGGGAAGTGATTTGTATT
>NW_011888814.1:921981-926579 GCF_000151845.1 Pteropus vampyrus
TTTGTCTTTTATATTGAATGTTTAAAGTCAATTTTGTGCGAATCTCTGAAAAGTACAAGCCTGCAGGGCTGGAAAAAGAACATTGCCTGACTCCATTTAAAACACACTAATAGTCATCATTAAGGAATTAAAAACAAATCTTGGCTTGCTGCTTGTGTTTCCCCTCATTCCCTGTTACTCTTTTTATTTATTTACATTCTACTAATTTTCTATTGTATTTGCTGGGGTTCCTTTCTCATGTCTTATTGTTGTTTGGTGATTTTCTTGTTCTGCTTATTGATTTCTTTATCTATTCCTTTCTCCGCTCCCCCTTCTCCTTCCCACCCTTAAGCTCCTTGGATATCAGGATCTACTGTAAATATGAGATCAGGACTACTGTAAATATGAAAAATTAGATTTACATCCCACATATAAGTGATAACTCTAAAAACAACAAACAAACATGACAAACAAACAGAGAGTCATGGACATGGACAGTGGACTAGTGGTTACCAGGGGAAAAGGGGAAGGAGGGAGGTAGATGGGGTAAAAGGTATCAAATATGTGGTGATGAAAAGAAATCCAACTATGAATGAATGCACAATGCTACTTATAACATGTTTTTATATTAAAACTTTTGCAAGATTTTTTTTCTTATAAAGTAAGAAATACATTCTTGAGGTATATGTGGGGGAAGTTATCCCAAACTGTACCTAAGAATGAAAAGAAAACTTTAAAAATCCCCATATATAAATGGAAATAGTATTTCAGGTCAAAGCTAATAACGTTCTCCCTCTCTCTCATATAGATATTGATATAGATATAGATATAGATTCATACACGGTAGAGAAAGTTTTCTGCATTACAACAATTGAATACTTTAAAATGTTATTTGTTAGATTTTCTACCTCAAATGCTACAGATATCCTTTTGTTCATCTCTATTTTTGCTCAATCGATGTGTTTTCTACTATTCTTTAATTTATTTTTTTCATGTCATTTAATGCAATTAATAAAATTTAAGACATTCCTTTCTGTCAGCAATTCAACTTCTAGGGTGTCTATTCTGTTTTATTAGTATTTGTTTTTCTGTCTAGTTTTTTACTAGTAAGATTTGGTCCTCAATTTGTTAACTTCTCATAAAAAAAACAAAAACAGGCAAACAAAATAATTTAAAAAAAGATAGAAAGTGAGATTTGTTACCTTTTCTAGCCCTCACAAGAGGTAGATCTATATGGTCGTTTTATAACCAAGGAAACAGGCTACAGGTGAGTAATAACATCTCTAAACCATAGATTTTAATAATAGAGTTGGGATTCAAACTCAGATTTGCTTGACATTTGTTTATCTCCTACAATTTATCCCATTGTTCTTTTTTTTTCTGTCAGTTAAATGATAATAATTGTTTCTTGTTTTTAGACCAAATTAATAGTGGCTATAGTTTTACTTACCTATTATTATTAATATATCATGTTTTAGTTCAATAATATTTTTAAACGTCATTTAGTTTTAGTTATGAGCAGTCTTGCTTCTTAAAGAGATGATGGGGTCAAGCAGTCCTTTGCTTTTCTATAAATAAGAATTTGGCTGAGAAAGATTTGTGGTCCACAGTTATAGACACTTGGATTTTCTACCCCCACCCTCCAATAAAACAGATAGAAGAATTAAAGCAAAACAGATAAGAGTGTTTCCAAAGTTATTCCTCCCATGCTCATTGGGAGAGACTAAGCTTCCAGAAAAGAGTTGGAGTGTCCATCTAAAAATGAGAGGCCAAAATCTAGAGACTAATTGAAAGGAATAAAAAATGAAGGATTCTAGAAAGGATTAAAATGGCATTCATTGGCAAACATACATTTCCTTTTTGTTGGAAAAATTAATGATCTGAGGAAATTTGACTTGAGCAAAATTTATAAGTTTGGTTGGGGCAAGCCTGGCCAACTCTTCATATCAGAACAAAATGATTTAAAAAAAAAAAAAGAAAAGAAAAAAAGAAAGAAAATAAAAGACTACTTGTCTTCATAAAATAAACTAAAATTGTTGCTCTGTAGTTTCAAGAAATAAACAATATATATATAATTTTGCACAGTCTTTTTGCCTAATGCATTTAAGAACCATAGTAAATGTTTATAGAAAATGTAGTAGAACAAGGTCTTTTGATGCAGACCTGGACTCCAAAGAAGGAGCTTCTGAAGCATCAAAATGTATATGGATGTGTGTGAGAAAGAGAGGGAGAAAAAGTGTGTGTGTGTGTGTGTGTGTGAGAGAGAGAGAGAGAGAGAGCGTGAGGTATGCATGAGTGTGTGCATAAATAAGGAATACAAGGACATTACAGACCCTGGTAGTAGATGACTTCTTTTTGGGCAATGTTCTGAAACACTACGCTGTAAGACTCAAACACTTAAAATAGGGAGACTCTTTATTTTCTTTTTAAGTTTATTGGGGTAACATTGGTTAATACAATTATATAATTTTCAGGTATACATTATAATTTGACATCTATATATTCTTTTGTGTGATTACCACACAGAGTCCAGTTTCCTTCAACTACTATATATTTGATCCCCTTTACCCTGTCTTCCTCTTCCCTCCAACCCCACCCCCTACCCTCTGGTAACCACTTGTCCATTCTCCATGTCCCTGAGTCTGTTTGTCCTGTTCATTTGTTGCTTTTATGTTTATATCCCACATATAAGTGATATAATGTGATTTTCAACTTTTTCTATCTGGCTTATTTCGCTTAGCATGATTATCTCGAGGTCCATCCATGTTGTCACAAATGGCCGAATTTCATCTCTTCTTATGGCTAAGTAATATTCCATTGTGTATATGTACCACTGCTTCTTTACCAATCATCTATCGTAGGACATTTCGGTTGCTTCCTTGTCCTGGCTACTGTGAATAATGCTACTGTGAACATCGGTGTGCAAATATCTTTTCAAATATGTTTTCAAGTCTTTAGGGTAAATAGCCAGAAGAGGGATTGATGGATCATATGGTAGATCAATTCTTAGTTTTTTGAGGAACCTCCATACTGTTTTCCATAGTGGCTGTACCAATTTGCAGTCCCACCAGCAGTGCATGAAAGTTCCTTTTTCTCCGCATCCTCTCCAACATTAATTAATACTGTCCTGTTGATTATAGCTATTCTAACAGGTGTGAGACGGTATCTTATTGTGGTTTTGATTTGCATTTCTCTAACAGCTAGCAATGTTGAGCATCTTTTCATATATTTGGTGGCCATTTGTATGTCCTCTAGTGAAAAGTGTCTGTTCAGGTCCTCTGCCCATTTTTTGTTGGATCATTTGTTTTTTGTGATAAGTGAATCATATGAGTTCTTTGTATATTTTGGATATTAGGCCCTTATTGGAGGTGTTGCTTGCAAATATATTTTCCCATTCAGATGGTTATCTCTTTATCTTGATTATTTATTTTGCTGAGCAGAAGCTTTTTAGTTTGATGTAGTCTCATTCATTTATTTTAGCTTTTACTTCCCTTGCCTTGGAGGTCAAATTCATAAAATCCTCTTTAAGTCCAAGGTCCTTGAATGCAGTTTCTATGTTTTCTTCTATGCATTTTATTGATTCTGGTCTTATATTCAGGTCCTTAATCCATTTTGAGTTAATTTGGATGTGTGGTGATAGACAAGAGTCTAGTTTCATTCTTTTGCCAGTGGCTTTCCAGTTTTCCCAGCACTATTTATTGAAGAGGCTTTCCTTTCTCCACTGTATGTTTTTGGCTTCTTTGTTGAAAATTATTTGCCCATGGTTTTACTTCTGGACTCTCGATTCTGTTTCACTTGTCTGTGTGTCCTGTTTGCTGTTTTAATTACTGTCACTTTGCAGTAAATTTGAAGTAGGGCAGAGTGATGCCTCTAACCTCATTCTTTTTTCTCAGGATGGCAATTCAGAATTTTTGTGCTTCCATACAAATCGGATGATTTTTTTGTTCTATTTCTTTAAAAAATTCAGTTAAGATTTTGATGGGGATTGCATTAAAAATGTTTAATACTTTAGGTAATGAGGTCATTTTAACTATGTTGATTATTCCAATCATCTTCGATTTCTTTTAATACAATCTTATAGTTTTCATTATATAGGACCTTCATGTGTTTCGTTAAATTTTTTCCTAGATGTTTTATTCTTTTTGTTGCAATTCCAAAGGGATTATTTTTCCACTTCATTTTCTGATGCTTGATTGTTGAAATATAGGAACGCTATGGATTTTTGAACATTGATTTTGTATCCTGAAACTTTACTGTATTTGCTTATTGTTTCTAGTAGTGTTCTTGTGGAGTCTTTAAGATTTTCTATATAGAGAATCATGTCATCCACAAATAGTGACAGTATCATTCCTTCATTTCTTATTTGAATGCCTTTTATATCTTTCTCTTGTCTGATTGCACTCGCTAGGACTTCCAGTGTTATTTTGAATAACAGTGACAATAGTGGACAGCCTTGCCTTGTCCCTGATCTCAGAGGGAAGGTTTTTAGTTTTTTACCATTAAGTATAATGTTGGCTGAGGGTTTGTCATAGATGGCCTTTATTATATTAAGGTACTTTCCTTCCATACCAATTTTGGTAAGTGTTTTGATCATAAATGGATGCTATATCTTGTCAAAC
>NW_011888814.1:927784-929276 GCF_000151845.1 Pteropus vampyrus
AGAGGGAAGGTTTTTAGTTTTTTACCATTAAGTATAATGTTGGCTGAGGGTTTGTCATAGATGGCCTTTATTATATTAAGGTACTTTCCTTCCATACCAATTTTGGTAAGTGTTTTGATCATAAATGGATGCTATATCTTGTCAAACACTTTTCCTGCATTTATTGATATGATCATATGATTCTTATTTTTTAATTTGTATGTGTGGTGTAGAACATTAATTGATTTGTGTATATTGAACCATCCCTGTGCCTCTGGAATGAAGCCCACTTGATCGTGGTGTATAATCTTTTTAATATGTTGCTGTATTCAATTCGCTAGTATCTTATTTAGGATTTTTGCATCTGTGTTCATGAGAGATATTGGTCTATAGTATTCTTTTTTGTATTATCTTTACCGGGTTTTGGTATCAGAGTAATATTGTTCTCATAAAATGTGTTGGGAAGTATTGCCTCCTCTTCAATTTTTTGGAAGAGTTTGAGAATAGGTATTAAATCTTCTTTGAATGTTTGGTAGAATTCATTGGTGAAGCCATCTGGTCTTAGACTTTTACTTTTATGGTAGTTTTTTGATAATTGTTTCAATTTTCATACTGCTGATTGGTCTATTTAGATTTTCCAGTTCTCGATTCAGTCTAGGAAGATTGTATTTTTCTAAGTACTGGTCCATTTCTTCTAGGTTATTAAATTTGTTATTATGTACTTTTTTGTAGTATTCTTGCATGATCCTTTGTATTTCTGTGATGTCCATCATAATTTCCTCCATTTCATCCCTCATTTTGTTTATTTGTGTTTTTTCTCTTCTTTCTTTAGTGAGTCTAGCCAAGGGATTGCCAATTTTATTAATCTTCTCAAAGAACCAGCTCCTTGTTGTATTCATTTTTTCTATTTATTTTTATTTTCAGTTTCATTTATTTCTAATTTTGACAATTTCTTTCCTTCTGCTGGCTTTAGACCTCATTTGTTCTTCCTTTTCTAGTTTTTTAAGATGAAGCGTTCGGTTGTTTATTTGGGTTCGTTCTTGTTTTGGGAGATAGACCTGTAATGATATGAACTTTCCTCTTCTGACTGCTTTTGCCATGTCCCAAAAGTTTTGATATGTTGTACTATCATTATCATTTGTTTCTATGTATCTCTTGATCTCTCTTTTTATTTCTTCTCTGACTCAGTTATTCTTCAGTAGCATGTTGTTTAATCTCCATGTATTTGTGATTCTTCCTGCTTTCTTTTTGCAGTTGATCTCTAGTTTCAAAGCATTATGATCAGAGAATATGGTTGACATGATTTCAACTGTCTTATATTTGTCAAGGCTATCTCTGTGTCTCAGTATGTGGTCGATTCTTGAGAATGTTCTATGTGCACTAGAGAAAAATGTATAAGCAGTTGTTTTAGGATAGAAGGCTCTGTAAATGTCAATTATGTTTAGTTGGTCTAATGTGTCATTTAAGGATGTTATTTCCTTATTGATTTTCTGTTTTGATGATCTGTCCATAT
>NW_011888814.1:929326-929809 GCF_000151845.1 Pteropus vampyrus
GGCTCTGTAAATGTCAATTATGTTTAGTTGGTCTAATGTGTCATTTAAGGATGTTATTTCCTTATTGATTTTCTGTTTTGATGATCTGTCCATATATGACAGTGGGGTATTTAGGTCCCCTACTATGATAGTGTTTTGGTCTCTTTCTCTCTTTAGTTCTGTTAGTAATTGCTTTACATATTTTGGGGCTCCCTGATTGGGAGCATAGATATTAATAAGTGTTATGCCTTCTTGGTGCAAGATTCCCTTTATCATTATGAAGTGTTCCTCAGTATTTTTCTTTACTTTTTCTATTTTGAAGTGTATTTCATCTGATATTAGTACTGCTACTCTTACTTTCTCTCTGAATACCATTTGCTTGAAATATCATTTTCCACCCTTTCACTGTGAGTCTATATTTGTCTTTGGAGCTGAGATGTGTCTCCCAGAGGCAGCATATAGTTGCGTTTTATTTTTTGATCCATTTTGAAATTCTATGCCTTT
>NW_011888814.1:929859-931888 GCF_000151845.1 Pteropus vampyrus
ACCCTTTCACTGTGAGTCTATATTTGTCTTTGGAGCTGAGATGTGTCTCCCAGAGGCAGCATATAGTTGCGTTTTATTTTTTGATCCATTTTGAAATTCTATGCCTTTGTATTGGTGAGTTCAATCCATTTACATTTAGGTGATTATTGAAATACGAGGTCTTCTTATAGCCATTTTATGTTTTGCTTTCTGGTAGCTCAATGTTTCCATTGCTTCCTTGTCCTTGTGTTTCTGTGTTCTTTATTTTCGTTAGCTTTTGTGAGTTTTCACTCTGGTTCTTCTTGTTTTATGTTATTTACTTCAGTTCTGAATCTTTGGTGTTTGGTTACCATTACGAATTTGTAAGCAGTAGTTATATATATACAATACAGTTGTCCATTTTCTTCTGCGTATGCCTTATCTCCATTTCTCTTTGCGAATTTGGATTTTTGAATCCCCCACCTTTCAGTCATTGTTATCTCAATTTGTCCCTATGTATGCTGAACATTGATTACTATCTAGTTATAACAATTCTCTTCATGTTATTTAAGCTTATAATGTACTCCTCTACTTCTATTTGCCTGATAGTCGCTTTATTCCTAATTCTGTATTTTTGTTTTGTTTTATTATTTTGTTTTAGATGAGCTGACACCTTTCAGCATTTCCTGTAATGTAGGCCTTGTAGTGGAGAATTTCCTCAGTTTTTGTATGTCTGAAAAGATCTTAATTTCTCCATATCTAAAGGAGAGCTTAGCTGGATACATTATTCTAGGCTGGTAGTTCCTTTCACTTAATAGTTAAATATTTGATTCTATTCCTTTCTGGCTTGTAAGGTTTGTGCTGAGAAGTCCGATGATAATCTAACGGGTTTTCCTTTATAAATTACCATCTTCTTTTCCCTGGCTGCCCTGAGAATTCTGTCTTAATCATTGATTTTTGATAATTTTAATACAATGTGTCTTAGTGAAGGCCTTTTTGTGTTGAGATAATTGGGTGTTCTGTTGACTTCTTGAATTACAAGCTTCAGCTCATTCCTTAGATTTGGGAAATTCTCATCCACTATTTGTCTGAAAATGCTTTCTAGTCTCTGCTCTTTTTCCTCACCTTTGGTAATGCCCATTATTCTTGTTTCCTCTCTTGATGGTGTCAGCTAGTTCTTGAATTTCTCTTTCATTATTTTCATTCTTCGGTTTCTCTTCTTCCTTCTGATTTATTTCTAGATTTCTCTTTTTGATATCATGATCCTTTCCTCCATTTGTTTGATTCTATTTCCCAAGCTTGGTATTTCATTTTTTGACCCTTGCAGTGTGTTCTTCATTTCCAGAAGTTCTATTTGGTTCCTTTTGAGTTCTATTTTGGTTCCTTGCTCTGCTCATCTAGTTGTTTTTTCAATCTTGAAATTGATTTGAGTTGTTTTGGATCTCACTGAGTTTTTTTTCAGAAGTACCATCTTGAATTCTCTGTCATTTAAGTCACATATTTCTATGTCTGTAAGCTTATTTCTTTCCGAGATGCCTTGTCACCTTGGTTGTTCATGGCGTTTAATAGACTATTTCTGTACCTGGGAATTAACAGAAGAGTATTCTATTGCTTTTCCAGAAAGAATATTTATTATATAAAGGTCTCTCTTTAGCCTGCTGTAAATAAGGTGCTTTTCTTTTGGTTTCCAGTAGGTAGTGTCTAAGCTTCTTGGATCCCTGCTTTATATAAAGCGTAAATGTCTTTTTTATTTTCTTGTAGATGTTTAATAACACTTACTACTCTCAGTCCCTGTCAGTGTTAACAATATTTTCAATAGCGTTTGCTCACATTCTCCTGTGGCTCTGCAGTGGTCAGTCTCGGAGTGTGTGTGGGGAGAGGCCCTCTGGTTTGGGAGTTGGGAGCTGCAACTCAGCCTCAGTTTTTCAGCTGGAGCTGGTAAAAATCAACTGTTGTTTCTCTGCAATCCCATCCCACTTCTCTGCTTTCTGCCTTGACTGGGCCCTGCTGCCAGCTCCTATAAATTCCAGCACTTCCAGTAAAGCTAATGAGAGAAGTTGCCGCACCTTCA
>NW_011888814.1:931938-934118 GCF_000151845.1 Pteropus vampyrus
AGAAGTTCTATTTGGTTCCTTTTGAGTTCTATTTTGGTTCCTTGCTCTGCTCATCTAGTTGTTTTTTCAATCTTGAAATTGATTTGAGTTGTTTTGGATCTCACTGAGTTTTTTTTTCAGAAGTACCATCTTGAATTCTCTGTCATTTAAGTCACATATTTCTATGTCTGTAAGCTTATTTCTTTCCGAGATGCCTTGTCACCTTGGTTGTTCATGGCGTTTAATAGACTATTTCTGTACCTGGGAATTAACAGAAGAGTATTCTATTGTTTTTCCAGAAAGAATATTTATTATATAAAGGTCTCTCTTTAGCCTGCTGTAAATAAGGTGCTTTTCTTTTGGTTTCCAGTAGGTAGTGTCTAAGCTTCTTGGATCCCTGCTTTATATAAAGCGTAAATGTCTTTTTTATTTTCTTGTAGATGTTTAATAACACTTACTACTCTGAGTCCCTGTCAGTGTTAACAATATTTTCAATAGCGTTTGCTCACATTCTCCTGTGGCTCTGTAGTGGTCAGTCTCGGAGTGTGTGTGGGGAGAGGTCCTCTGGTTTGGGAGTTGGGAGCTGCAACTCAGCCTCAGTTTTTCAGCTGGAGCCAGTAAAAATCAACTGTTGTTTCTCTGCATTCCCATCCCACTTCTCTGCTTTCTGCCTTGACTGGGCCCTGCTGCCAGCTCCTATAAATTCCAGCACTTCCAGTAAAGCTAATGAGAGAAGTTGCCGCACCTTCACCCCTCCCCTCCTCCTGCAAGGAGCTCTGGCAGCTGCAAGAGGCTGCTTCTTTATTTCTCTCAGATCTACTGCCCGACACCCGGGTTTCTGACCTATGGTAGCTCTTATGCACAGATCCCACTCTCAGATGTGCTGGTGTGCAGTTTGGGTGTTTTTTTGTTGAGTTTTAAATGTTCAGCTAATTGTTATTTCAAGGGGAGATATCGGAGGACATCTCTCACTTCACCATGTTTCCCGCTTCCTCCAGGAGACCCTTTATTGTCCTCTTCTCCTCTCTAAGTGTATTTTACTCAAATGTAAATAAAGCCCCAAGGTTAATAGATACTATATTTTTTTTCTTTTTTGTCCTCAGTTCTGTTTTATAATTCAAATTTTAATAATGCCCTTTATTTTGAGAAAGCCAAGATGATTCCAAATTTTTGTTATATCTTGATCATTCTTGAAATCTCTAGGAGGTATTTGTTTGATACATTTGGGGACTTTCAAAATGTTTTAACATCTTATTCAAACTTTATCTAATACCTTCAATATCTCAGGACAAAGAGAATAATCTAGAAATAAGTGGAGATATTTTTGAGTAGGCTTTAAGAAGCTAAATTAGACCCTCAAAGCTCATTACCTGGAATATGAATGACATTTTCTTTCTTTCTGGACTGCAAAATTCTAGAATTAACATTTGTTTTATAAACATTTTTGATCAATACTCTAAGTTAATATTTGATTAGACCAAATGCTCTGCTGATTTAAACCTTCTGTCTCCATTGGCAGTAGTCCTACATCTCTCCACAAGTCTACATCTTATACTCCAGTGGCTTTTGAGGAATATTTACTATCCAGTAATAATTTTAACTCATTTATAGCTGTGCTAAGAAATAATATCCATTCTGACCATGACCAGCAATTGTCCTCTTCCCTTTCCTTCAGTACCTCAAAGAAATAATTACGGCTTTACATTATTTGTCTCAGTTTCTCTTGGAAAGACCTAGGCTGTTTTAATAAATAGCTTTTCATTCTGTTAAATAGGATTGTCAAGCTTTTGAGCACAATTCATTTTTCCTAAGGAACCGATTTTATTTTGCAATAATGAATGGATATAATATTGCCACACCACTGCAAGAGTTGTTTGTCTGTGCCAAATTGAGGATCAGGGGATTCTTCTTTGGTTTATATTCTATCCTATTTCCTTTTTTTTCCTGTCTTAGTAAAAATAGCAATTTTTAAAATTGGAGATAGCAGTGACTCTTGAAGAAGTGTATAGCAATTATTTTTTAGCTCAAAGCATAAGTGTTTTGATAGTACTTATTCATCTGGAGCTCTGGGTAAAGTTATACTGCACAAAAATAAACAAGTTAATAAAAGAGGTTAGTGACTGAATCTTTTGATTTAAATATTTACATTGAAGTTCTATAATTGTTTTAGATAAAAAACAATTTTCAATTTTCATGCAAAA
>NW_011888814.1:935338-937067 GCF_000151845.1 Pteropus vampyrus
GTGTTTTGATAGTACTTATTCATCTGGAGCTCTGGGTAAAGTTATTCTGCACAAAAATAAACAAGTTAATGAAAGAGGTTAGTGACTGAATCTTTTGATTTAAATATTTACATTGAAGTTCTATAATTGTTTTAGATAAAAAACAATTTTCAATTTTCATGCAAAACAGACAAATAAATTCAATATTTTCATTATTTCTAGAATTTAAAAAATATATATGTTTTATTCACTGGAGACAGAGAAAATAAATGAAAAAATCTCAGAATGATTACCAAACTTAATTTTATCTTATAGTCTCAAACGTTTTGTCTTCAAATAGAAAAAAAAATATTTTCATATACCCTTTTATTTACAGCTAATGTGCAATGAAATGCATTAAAAGTGTACAAGCAATGTTCCCTGATAACCCTTGGGCTCTATATATGGGAGCCAGAAAAGATGAGCATAAATTTGTACATTCATGAGCATGTATTAGTTTAAGAATATCCATTTGTGCTGACTTGAACTAGATTGATCTGAAAATGTCTCAGTGAACCTTTAGATATTAAGAGTCTCTTTGGATTCTAGGAAAGTATTGCCAAAAAAATGGAATTTCAATACAGACAAAATTTAAATTAATTCTCAATTTTCCTACTTAATAGCTGGGTGAATATGGGCAAGTTACTTAACTTTCCTGACAAGTTAAAAGTTTATCATTACACTTATATGCAGGGAGAGTGTTAATATAAAGTATTCAAGATATGTGTCAAATATACTGCTCTCTCTAAATGTTATGCTAATATTAATATGTATATTAGATATTTTCACAACTGCGCTTTTCTTGTAGATCTTCATTCAGCCTTCCTAATCATTTTTGGACTAAAGCATAGATCCTCATTCAGACTTCACAATCATTTTTGTTGCTGTTGTTAATGAAATTTAACAGAAGTTTTGCGTGTACAGAAAAATTAAGTAGGAAGCACAGATTCCCTACTGACATAGTGGTAAGGTTTGAGGGAAGGAGAAGAATTTTATAATCCTAAAATTAGCTCCCAATCTTTTAATTAGCTTATGTCCCAAACCCAGGGAGTTATGATATTTCTTGCTAAATAAAATGATGCTTTTCGAACTCTAGTGAAATATCATACATAAATTATTTTTTTCAGCTGCCCTTTTACAGGAACTGAAGGAGAAATGACATGCTATGAATACATAGAATTTTGATTTTTTAATACTAGTTCATGTGTATTTGTAATTTAACCTTTGTGTCATAGATTTATTGTAAAATTTTAGAATATAATAAGTTATCTAATTTAGAAAGCACTGGAACTTAGATTTTCTGGACTATTAATGATTTATTGGTATTCCAAATTTGATTATCCCTTGATTATTCCTGAAATATCTAGGAGATATCTGTGTAATCCATTTGGAGGCTTTTAAAAATTTTTTAGTTTCATAAAACTGGTTATCTAACTTGTTTCTAACCTACAACAATTAATCGGAGTTAGAAATGATAACCTGGCAGAGGGGAGAAAATAGAAAAGGTTTAAAACTATAACATTTATGAAAGAACAGCATATTAACTCAGTTTAGCAAACTGGTGAACTGCTTCATCAGGCAGAGTGGGCATCATATTACAAAAAAGAAAAATTATTATGAAGATTACCAACATTTGAGGGAAAATACATATATATGTATATATATGTATATGAATATGTGTGTGTGTACATATATATATGTAAAAGTATAT
>NW_011888814.1:940932-941443 GCF_000151845.1 Pteropus vampyrus
ATCAAATGACTCACAGATTGAAAGTAAAAAGATAGAAAAAGATTGTTTTACACAAATTGAAATGGAAAAGAATAGCCAAGATAGCAATACTAATATAAGACAAAATAGACTTTAAAACAAAAGCTATAATAAGAGACAAAGAAGGGCATTACATAATGATAAAGGGATCACTATGTCAAAAGAGCATAACCCTAGTAAACATATACACACCCAACTTAAGAGCACCTACATGTGTAAAGCCATTATTGAATGACATAAAAGGAAAGATCAATAGTAATACACTTGTAGTAGGGAACTTTAACACCCCACTAACACCAATGGACAAATCTTCCAGACAGAAAATGAACAAAGACACAATGGGCCTAAAAGACATGCTAGATCAGATGGATTTAATAGATAGTTTCAGAGCATTTTACCCCAAAGCAGCAAAACATACATTCCTCTTAAGTGCATATGGAACATTTTCCAGAATAGAGCACATGTTAGGCCACAAAACAAGTATCGATAAATC
>NW_011888814.1:941493-943493 GCF_000151845.1 Pteropus vampyrus
AATTTTGTGTGGAAAACATTTTAGAAATATGTGATTGTTTAAACTGTTGGAGCTTTTCAGTGAATTTAACTTTGAGACCTCTAGATTCCCGGATAATAGTGAATGGATGATGTTCTTACGTATAATAGATAACTTGGCCTGCATAAATTTTGACTTTCAGCAAAACTAGACTTTCAACAGGAGCATTATGAATAGAATGAGAGTCATAGTAAAGGAAACAAAACTGTCTAAAATAAGTGACTTTTTTTCTAATTAAATGCTATACATAAGTGGTAATTCTTATTTTTTTTTTTAATTTGGTATGGTTTTGTTTTTAAAACTCAAAAAAATTTTAAACACAATTATTCAGTAGCAGTCTGCTTCTACACTTGGGCTTCAATCCCAGTATTTTTAGAACTTTTACTCCTTAGTATGTTGAAAAGATTTAAAATGTTTATTTCAACCAAACTTTGGTAAACCTATTTTGTTGTGTGTGTGTGTGTGTGTGTGTGTATCACCTTTTTAGTAGAAGTGTTGGTTTTGGCTATGCTTTTTAAAAATGTACACATCCCCAAATATAAAGGTACGAATTCAGTATTGACTTCAAGTAGAATAACCATTAAAAAATAAAATTAAATATAAATGGACTAGAAACTCTAATTAAAAGGCAGAGGTTGTCAGATTGAATTAAAGATCCAACCAGGTGCTTCCTAAGAAATGCAATGCAATTACAAAGACATAAAAAAGTAAAGAATGAAAATTTTAAAAGTAAAGAATGGAAAAATATACCATGATACCACTAATCAAGAGAGTTACTATATTTAAAAAAAAAAAAAGTGGCTATATTAATATCAGACAAAACAAATTTCAGAACAAAGACTATTTTTAGGAATAAAGATGATTATTTTATAATAAGAAAGTCCATCAAGAGCACATAATGACCCTAATATTTACGCATTTAAAAACAAATCTTTCGGACATAGTTTCATAGTGTAGCAGTTAGCTCCATCTGCTTTACACACAGAAGGTTCTGGGTTCGTGCCCCAGTGGAGCCATAGTCCATGGTCTACGGCCATGTCACCCTGAACAGATTATCAGGGAGAGTGTACCACCGGGCCACACAAGACACCTGCCATATAAGGCCATCTGGTTGAGGTTGAAAGACAAAACAAATCTTCCTAACACATAGAAAGTTAATAAAATTAAAAACAAAACAAAACAAAGAAATATTTCACAAACAAAACAACAAGAGAAAACTCCAGAAAATAAGCTAAATGAAATGAAGACGAACAACTTACTAGAGTTCAAAATATTGGTTATAATGAGCAACTTACAGAGTTCAAAATATTGGTTATAAGGTTGCTCAAAAAACTTAGGGGGAGAATGGATGAGCTCAATGAGAACCTCAACAGAGAGATAATAAGCATAAAAAAGAATATTGAAACCATAAAAAAGAATTAGAAATGAAGAATACATTAGCTGAAATGAAGAATACAATAGAAGCATTCAACAGTAGATTGGATGAAGCAGATCAAATCAACAAAGTGGAAGACAAAGTAGCAGAAAACACCCAATCAGAACAACAGAAAGAAAAAAAGAGTTTTAAAAATGAGGATAGTATAAGAGACCTCTGGGACAACATGAAAAGTAACAGTATTTGCATCATAGGAGTATTTAAAGTAAGAGAGAGAGAGCAAGGGATTGAGAATCCCTTTTGAAGAAATAATGACAGAAAACTTCTCTAATCTGACAAAGAAATTAGACATACAACTCCAGGTAGCACAAAGAGTACCAAACAAGAGGAATTCAAATGACCTATACTAAGACACATCATAATTAAAATGCCAAAGATCAAAGACCAATAGAGAATCCTAAAAGCATAAAAGCAACAAGAGAAAGGCAGCTAGTTACTTACAAAGGCACCCCCATAAGAATGTCTGCTAATTTTTCAACAAAAACTTTCAAGGACAGAAAAGACCGGCAATAAATATTCAAAGTTATGAAAAACGAGAATCTATAAC
>NW_011888814.1:944053-946030 GCF_000151845.1 Pteropus vampyrus
GACCTAGAAAAAGAACAGCAAACAAAGCCCAAGTGAGTAGAAAGAAGTAAATAAAGATCAGAGCAAAAAATAAACAAAATAAAGTCTAGAAAAACGAAAGATTAATGAAACCAAGAGCTAGGTCTTTGAAAGGATAAGCAAAATTGTAAACCAACCCTTAACCAGACTTATCAAGGAAAAAAGAGAGGATTTAGATAAATAAAATCAGAAATGAAAGAAGAAAAGTAACTACAATAAAAGTAACTACAATAAAATACCTAGGAATCAAATTAATCAAGAGGAGGTAAAAGATCTGTTCTCAGAAAAGTATAAGTCATTGAAAAAGAAATTGAAGAAGATATAAATAAATGGAGGCATGTATCATGCTCATGGATAGGAAAAATGAACATCATTAAAATGGCCATACTACTCAAAACAATCTATAGATTCAATGCAATCCCTGTCAGAATACCAATGACATTTTCCAGAGAGCTAGAACAAATAATCCTAAAATTTATATGGAACTATAAAAGATCTTGAATAGCCACAACAATCTTGAGAAAAAAGAACAAAGTTGGAGGTATCACATTACTGATATTAAACTATACTACAAGGCTACAGTAATCAAAACAGCATGGTACTGGCATAAAAACAGATATATTAATCAATGGAACAGAATAGAGAGCCCAGAAATAAATCCACATCTATATACTCATTTAATATATGACGAAGAAGGCAAGAATATACAATGGAGTAAAGACATTCTCTTCAATAAATGGTGTTGAAAAAATTGGACAGATACATGCAAAAAAATGAAACTGGACCACTTCTTACACCATATACAAGAATAGACTCAAAATGGATTCAGGACTTAAATGTAAGACCTGAATCCATAAAACTTCTAGAAGAAAACATAGGCAATAAACTCTCTGACATCGCTCTTAGTAATATTTTTTTCTGATATATCTCCTTGGACAAGGGAAACAAAAGAAAAAGACAAGTGGGACTACACCAAACTAAAAAGTTTTTGCACAGCAAAGGAAACCATTAATAAAACGAAAAGACAACCTACTGAATGGGAGAAGATATTTGCCTATGATATGTCTGACAAAGAGTTAATATCTAAAATATATAAAGAACTCATATAACTCAACAACGAAAAACAATCCAATTAAAAAATGAGCAGAAGACCTAAATAGATATTTCTCCAAAGAGGACATACAGATGGCCAATAGACATATGAAAAGATGCTCAAGGTCACTAATTATCAGAGAAATGCAAATTAAAACCACAATGAGATATCACCTCCCACCTGCCAGAATGGCTAATATTAATAAATCAAAGAATAACCAGTGTTGGCAAGGATGTGGAGAAAAGGGAACCCTTGTGTACTGTTGCAGTGATTGCAAATTGGTAAAAACCACCATGGAAAACAGTCTGCTTTCTTAAAAAATTAAAACGGACCTGCTTTTTGACCCATCAATTGCACCCTGGGGATTTATCCAAAGGAAACCAAAACACTAATTTGAAAAGATATATGTACCCCTATGGTCATGGCAACTCTATTACAATAGCCAAGATATGGAAACAACCTAAATGCCCATTGACAGACAATTGGATAAAGAAGTTATGGTTCATATATACAATAGAATATTATTTAGGCGTAAAAAAATGAAATCCTACCATTTGCAATGACATTTGGATAGACCTAGAGGTTATTATGCTGAGCAAAATATATCAGACAAAGATAAATGCCACATGATTTCACTTACACATGGAATCTAAGGAACAAAAAGAACAAACTAATTGAAAACAGACTCACAAATATGCAGGACAATCTGGTGACAGCCAGAGAGGAGTGGAGGGCTGGGAGAAAGCAGTGAAGGGTTAAAAAAGTACAAAGTAGTAATTGATAGAAGGTAATGAGTATGGAGAGTACAGCATAGGGAATGTAGTCAGCGGTAATGTAATGTCTATGTGTAGAGCCAGAGAGAAGAT
>NW_011888814.1:946080-946519 GCF_000151845.1 Pteropus vampyrus
CAATAGCCAAGATATGGAAACAACCTAAATGCCCATTGACAGACAATTGGATAAAGAAGTTATGGTTCATATATACAATAGAATATTATTTAGGCATAAAAAAATGAAATCCTACCATTTGCAATGACATGTGGATAGACCTAGAGGTTATTATGCTGAGCAAAATAAATCAGACAAAGATAAATGCCACATGATTTCACTTACACATGGAATCTAAGGAACAAAAAGAACAAACTAATTGAAAACAGACTCACAAATATACAGGACAATCTGGTGACAGCCAGAGGGGGGTGGGGGGAGTGGAGGGCTGGGAGAAAGCAGTGAAGGGTTAAAAAAGTACAAATTAGTAATTGATAGAAGGTAATGAGTATGGAGAGTACAGCATAGGGAATGTAGTCAGCGGTAATGTAATGTCTATGTGTAGAGCCAGAGAGAAGAT
>NW_011888814.1:946569-948783 GCF_000151845.1 Pteropus vampyrus
TAGTAATTGATAGAAGGTAATGAGTATGGAGAGTACAGCATAGGGAATGTAGTCAGCGGTAATGTAATGTCTATGTGTAGAGCCAGAGAGAAGATAAGCAGCGGGATTGTTTCATAAACTATATAAATGTCTAACCAAGGTACTGTATACTTGAAACTAATAATAATTTTTTTTTAAAAGGAGAGACGGTACATATATACAATGGAATATTACTTGACCATAAAAAATGAAATCTTACCATTTGCACTGACATGGATGGACCTTGATGGTATTATGCTATGTGAAATAAAGCAGCAAAGAAAGACAAATACTGTATAATCTCACTTGTATTGGAATCTAAAGAGCAAATTAAATGAACAAACATAACAGAAATAGACTCATAGATACAGAGAAGAAACTAGTGATTGCCAGAATAGAGGGGGGTTAGGGGGCTGGGTAAAAAAGGTGAAGGGGTTAAGAAGTAAAAATTGATAGTTACTAAACAGTCACGGGGATGTGAAGTATAGCATAGGAAATATAATCAGTAATGTAATAACTATGTATAGTACCAGGTGGATACTATACTAATCAGGGGGACCACTCTGTAAATTACATAAATGTCTAATCTCTATGCTGTACACCTGAAACTAATATAAAATAATATTTAATGTCAACTGTAATTGAAAAATTAAGAAATGTCTTTCTTTAATTACCTATTTTAGGAAATAAGAAAAGTCTTAAAGAGCTCAATTTACACCTTAAAATAGGAAAAGGAGAGGATATTAAACCCAAAATTTGTAGAAAAAAGAAAATAATAAAGACCAGACCAGAAAGCAATGAAATTGAAGTAGAAAAAAAATTATGTAGAAAATCAACAAAATCAAAAGCCAGTTCTTTGAGATCAATAAAACTGATAATCCTCTAGGCTGACTGACGAGAAAAAAAAAGTGAAAACACAAAATACCCATATCAAGAATAAGAGAGATGACATCAGTACAAATGCTATAATTAATAAAGTATGGTAGGGATGATTATAAAATTTTTATGCTAATAAATTCAACTACTTGAATGAAATAGCCAAATTTCTAGAAACAATTTATCAAAGCTAATTCAAGAAAATATAAACTATATAATCTTTTTTCTCTTTTTTTAGTATTTTATTTTATTTCATTAATAATTTCAGTACATTGTTTAGACATTTATATAGTTTATGAAACCATCCCCGTGATTATTCTATCACCCATTTGGCTCTACACATAGCCATTCCATTACTGCTGACTGCATTCCCTATGCTGTACTACCCATTCCCATGACCATCTCTCAACTACTAATTTATACTTTTTTAACCCTTTACCCCTTTCTCCTAGCCCCATGGACACATAGAACTAGAAAACTTTTCACAAAGAAAAGTTCTGTAAATATGGATTTACTAGTAAACACTACTAAACTTTTAAGGAAAAAAATCCCATTTTACACAAACCATTCCCCCAAACTAAAAGAAATGGGACATTCTACGACTTATTCTATGAGGCTAGCATTAGGCTGATCCTGCAATCACACAGACATTACAAGAAAATAAAACTGTAGACCAATATCTCTCATAAACAGATGCAAAAATTCTAATTGAAATTTCAGTAAATTAAATTCAAATTGTATTATATCAAAAAATGTGATAACTCAAAACCAGATGAGGTTTATCCCATAAAAACAAGGTTGGTATAACATAAAAAAAATCAAACAGTGTAATTTATCATATTAACAAATGTCATGAGAAACCTGTTTTGAGTGATGACAATATTCTATATTTTTATTGTGATGGTGGTTATATGATTGTACAATTTTGTCAATACTGATAGAACTATCTTTAAAAAAAGGGTGACTTTTACTATAAGTACACTATACCTGGATAATTTTGACTAAAAACAGTCTTGTTATCTTAAAATTTATAATGTATTAAATTTTTTTTTTACCAAAATATATATAGCTAGATATCTTGAAGATAATGTTTTTAATATTTTACTTAAATGGTCTGTTGCTGCATGATTCCCTGACCACAAAAACTAACAATGGCTGGCAATTGATCAACATTATTTGTGTTGAGGTACAAAGCTGAATATAGTGTCTCCTACCATAGATCTTCTTGACCATATGGTAAAAGTCCATTATTGGCACTGAAACTTAATGTCCATCTGGACAGAGATACATTAATTGCATGAGGTAAAACTTTCAAAATCA
>NW_011888814.1:950242-953305 GCF_000151845.1 Pteropus vampyrus
TTCTTATGGCTGAGTAATATTCCATTGTATATATGTACCACCTCTTCTTTATTCATTCATCTATTCATTCATCTATAGGACACTTTGGTTGCTTCCATGTCCTGACCACTGTGAATAATGCTGCTATGAACATCGGTGTGCAAATATCTTTTTAAATATGAGTTTTCAAGTCTTTGGGGTAAATACCCAGTAGAGGGATTGCTTGATCATAGGGTAGATCAATTCTTAGTTTTTTGAGGAAACTCCATACTGTTTTCCATAGTGGCTGTACCAATTTGCAGTCCCACCGGCAGTGTATGAGGGTTCCTTTTTCTCCGCATCCTCTCCAACACTTGTTATTACTTGTGCAAAGCTGCTTTAATATGCTGCCTACATAGCTATTCCTTGTTTGTTGTCTCCAAACTGTCTCACAGGTTAGAGTGGGATGATGTTGACCACCTGAGAAATAGAATCTCTTCACGGTTTATTATAAAAAAAATTTAGTCTTTGTTGGCGTTTCACATGCTCCTTACTATTAGACAAAAAGAATAAAAGTATTAGATTCTCTAATAAGAGCTTCCGTGATTGAGATGAACAATGTTCTTTCCTTTTGATGAAATATTTCAATGTGAATTTTATTTCAGATGAAATGAAAGAACTTTTTGAGCAACATATATGGATTAATTTATTAGAATTCAAAGTTCCAGATGATCTTAGATGATTTACTTGAGCATGATTTTTACCTGAAGTAGTTTTTTTCTGAAATTAGATCAAGAAACTTAAAAAAAAAACTTTTCCTTTAATATTTATATGGTATTAGAGCATGTGAGTCTGAAACTTTTTTAAGAATTTGACCTCATTTAGTATTTCTGCTTTTTATTTCCTTTTTGGATTTGAGGAGTTTATAAATTTTATTTTTTAATAAAAATTATATATGTTTAAGGTACACAACATGATTTGATATACATACACAGTGAAATGATTACTATAGTCAAGCTAATTAACATATCTCGCATAGTTATTATTTTTGTGTATGTGACGAGAGCATCTGAAATCTACTCTTAGCAGATTTTCATATTCAGTACAGAGATATTAACTATTAGTAACCACGTTGTACATTAGGGCCACAGAATCAGTAATCATACATAACTTCAACTTCATACACTTTGAACAATGTCCCTCGATTTCTCGCACTCCCTGTACCTGATAAGCACTGTTCTACTCTCTGCTTCTATGTATTAGACTTTTTTTTAGATTCTACAGATAAGTGAGATCATGCAGTTTTTAAATTTCTGTCTCAGCTTATTTCACTTAGTATAATGCTCTTCAATTTTATCCATGTTATTGTAAATGTCAGGATCTGTTTCTTCATTAAGGCTGAGTAACATTACATCATATATGTATATAACAATTTCTTAATCTATTTATCCACCAATGGACACTTAGGTGTTTCTATATCTCGGCTATTGTGAATAATGCTGTAATGAACAAAGGAGTACAGATGTTCCTTCAAGGTTTGGATGGTTTTAAGTTGAGATCAGACAACTATCCTCTAAATGCAGTAGTTGTTTTATGGGAATAATATGTGATGCCCCTGAACACATTTGTATGTATAAATTTTACCTTTTTAAATTACATTAAATAATTAATCTGATATCCATTTAATTGAGTGTAAGAATTATTGTGAATCAAGGTAAGTAAATATAAAAAGTAATTATTTCATCTACATTGACGTAATCTCTACTGAGGTGAGGCTGCTCTCTACCCTTTAACATAAAAGTTATTCTTTCTATCTATCTATCATCTATCTATCTGTCTATTATCTATCTATCTATCTCTATATCTATCTATCTATCTATCTATCTATCTATCTATCTATCTATCATCTATCTATCTATCTATCATCTATTCATCTATCATCTATCATCTGTCTGTCTCTCTCATCATCTATCTATATCTATCATCTATCAACATCATCATCTATCTGTTTGTTTATCTATCTACCTATCTAATCTTATTTTTTTCCTAGACCCATAGACTTAATTATCTAACTCAAGATTGTCTAGATTTTCACTTGCAAAAGATGAATTTTTTCTCTACATATTCATGAATTTACATTAGAAAAAAAAGCTAGAAAATTCTAATATTCAGGTTATTTTAGTACTTCGATCATTAAATTAAACAATTGTTTTATAAAGAATGTTTTGAGGTTACCTAGTCTACTAAATGCATTAAATCAGAAATGAATACAAAACATCTTAAATTTGAAAATAATATTTTAATAATCTGTTATCTCTGTATTTATTTCCAGGGCTATCCTAACAAATTGCCACACATTTGGGAGATTCAAACAACAGATATTTATTCTTTCAAATTTCTGGAGGCTATAAATCCAAAAATAAGATATTGACAGAAGCACTCTCCCTCTGAAAACTCAAGGGGAAAATCTTTCTTTGCCTCTTACATTTCTGGTGACTCCAGGAATTCCTGGCTTGTGGTAGCATAACTCTAATTGTTGTTTCTATTTTCATGTGACCTTTTTTTCCATATCTTTCTCTCCTCTTCTCTTAAAAAGATGTTTATTAGCCTCTGTTGGACTCACCTTAATCTAGGATGATTTCATCTTGAGATCATTGATTTAATTACACATACAAAGTTCTTTTTTCTAAATAAAACCATGTGCAAAGGTTCTAGGGAATGTATATTTTTAGGGCTCACTATTGACATACTACACTTATTTAACTGTTTGATTTACTTTCTTCTTACCATATGATCCTTCAAATGAGAATCAACTAAATTTTACACATCCTATTTTTGCACCCAGACTCATAAACTTGTTTTATTCAAAGTGTTCTAGTATTATTATGTAAGTCTCGATATGAACATTGATGTACATGAGTCTGAAGTTCTCTCATGTAGCATCAGTCTATCTAATAATTCTCATAAGAAATAAGGATATAATTGAGTATTTTTATGAAACATGCAAGTACAAAAATGCATTTGATTTAGTGATTTGTACTTTATAATTGACAAAGTTGGAGTAATCAGCTCTACAAAAGTTGTGAACTCAGTTTTAAAATCAAA
>NW_011888814.1:953780-968713 GCF_000151845.1 Pteropus vampyrus
TGAGTTTAGAGTATTTTAATAAACTCCTGATATCAGACCATAGCAATAGCAAAATTCTTTTATTTTCTATGTCAAGGAAGAATCTCAATTAGGACCTTCTATACTGCTGTTCATGAAGAAGAAAACATTTCTGCTGCTATTTTGAAAAACTTGAGCTTGTATTGAAGGGGCAAAAAGAATGGAAACTTTTTTCACCTTTATTGTTTATGGCTCATCTACTTAAGAGAATAGGTATTTATAAAATATCCTTTACTGCTCTTGATCAAAGATAGTCTGTCCTTAAAAAAAATCACAAACTATGGAAATTATTTTAGTTTACTCTGAAAACTAATAGCATAGAGGATTAGGGCAATACTTTTAGACATCGAAAGAATTACTTTGGGCTGTGAGTTCTTCACCTCTGTCCTTGTGGGCTTACAGAAATGGTAATGGAAGGAAATTTGACTTTGGTTGGTGAACACGCAATGCAATAACCAGATGATATATTGAATTGTATACTTGAAACCTATGTAATTTTATTAACCAATGTCACTCCAATAAATTTAATTTAAAAAAAAAGTGGTGCAACCTGTTCTGGAGGGAAGGTCATTGGGTCATGTCTCCTAACTTACTCTAACATAAAACAATTTTGCCTAATATAATTATCTCAAAATTTATTGATTTTATATGTAGTTAGCACTTGCAGATGTAAATGATTTGGAAGAAAACATGACATGACTCTGCCCTTAGGAAGCTTAAAATTTACTGGGGGTACAGTCCAAGAAATTCCTAGAACTTGTTATTTAAATTAACTTAATCAAATGTATTAGGTAATCAGTATTCTTGGCCTTCAGAGAAAGTATAAATTAATGTGGATTGCAATAGTTTCAAAAAATTGTCATGAAGGTTGGCAGATTTATAGTGTTGGATATTGAAGAATGAGTAGGGTTTATATAGATGATGACAAAGAAGGTAAATTGAAGTCCTGGTGAGAGGCATCATGTTGATAGTATGTTCTTAGCTGTATGATGGAACTCTGGTTAATCTACTCGTTATGTGAGAATAATGATTGTGTATGAAGATACAGATATATATATAGACAGAATTGTATGAGCATTACTCTATAGGCAATGAAAATCTATTGTAGGATTTAGAAATATTAAATAAATTGATAAAAGAATTATGTAAGAGGTTGTATAATGTCATTGTTTGAATTAGAGGGATATAGGATTTAAGAACATGGAAGGCCATTACACTGTCCAGGCTTGGAATGGTGAGAATTCAAACTAGGACAATTGAAGCAGCTTCGAACATTGTATTTCACACAGAATAACCTTTATTAGGTAGGTAAAACTAATACTCATTAGATAGTTTAAAAGCAACAACAACAACAAAAATCAAAGTATTGAGATGTATTAAATGGCAAAGTCAAGTATGAAAATCCAGATGTGCTGGCTCCAGGTACTGAATGTTTTCCAGTAAATAATAAAAATGATTCTTAATAAAAATTGTCTTCCATAATAACTTATTTTGGGTAGAAGAAACAAATTATAATGTTAATTTGTTACAATTAATATTACCTTTCTGTCTTTACCCAATCTGTTGATTATTTTTTCTCTTGAAATGTAAGAAAGCTTTATCAAATGTGATACCGAGCCCTGAAAAATACTAAAGATAATTGGAATTTCTCAGCATCACAAATACTAATATATCTTCTTCAAAGGGTGATGTTAAAAACAAATGATTCTAAAGTAACTACCATACTATATGGTATACATTATTGTATGGTATTATAATTCATATATTTATATTTGTAAAAATATATTATAGTCAATATCAGTTTCATTCAAATGTTTGTTATATTTTGCTCTCTGTCAGTTCCTGGACTTTTTACTTGCCCTCCCTTGGCCTGGAGTATCCTTCTTGATCAATCTCTCAGGTTCCCTCACCTTAACTAATTCTTACAAATCCTTAAGACTGAGGATTCCGATCCACTTAAATTGGGTTAGGGCTCTATACTTCAACAGGATCTTAAGAATCATTTTTTTTTTTTACTTCTTTCTTTTTGTAGCAGTTGTCATAGTTATAATCTATAAGCTCCAAACTCTATGAGATCGAAGACTGTGTATGTTTTTTTCCACTACTCTATTCTCAGTACCTGACAGAGAGCCTCTACCCAGTTGCTATAGAATAAGAATTTGTTGAATGACTAATGAGCCAAAAGAATTGAGATTAATTCTCTTTGTTCCAGGTGATTAGGACATCATTCTCTACGTACTCACAGGATCTACTTCCACTGTATCCCTATGCAGTTAGTGGCTTTGTCTTCTATATTTACACAGCACTTTGATTCATATAGTTTGTATAAGTAAATACAGTATTTGGTAATTTCTTTTTGCATTATGTTTACAGAGTACCATTTGTATCTGGAAAATCAGCCCCTTGTCTTGAAAAGAGTGGTGGCATTTATCACTAATCAGATGGGTAACAATGGTTTATCTCAAAATCTCCCAGAGCCTCTTTCTTAAACTCTAAAATTAGAGAAATATTAATAAAACACTTTACATGAAGATAGTGGTTTAAATAAGTCAAAATAAATAAATTAAAACATGTTAATATAGAGAGCATATATATATGCTCTCTATATTAACATATAGAGAGCATATTGAAAAGTATGTAAGTTGTCAACAAACTTTTTGTCTTTTTTTTTTTTATTCCTGTATGCTTCTTTCTCTTCTTTCTACTTTCCTTTTCTCACTCCTCTTTTTTTTTCATCAATTATTTTTGAACAACAAAAGACTTATTCGTTAAACTTTTGCACTAAGAGCATAGTGGCTGAAATATGGTATTCATTTAATGAAGACCTTGGGGTAAAAACAAATGATCGAATTAATGATAACAAAAATTATTCATTTCTGTTCTTTTTCTGAATTATAAAATCTACATGGTGATATTAAGATATAATCTAAACGGAGACAAACTTTTCTGTTAACCCTAAATAGCTCCCTCATCTCTTAACTTCTTATAGATAATGGAAATACAAGTTTTTTTGGAAGCAGTAATTTTTTTCAGAGTAAGAAAATTTATTTCACAAGAGGGGATAGGTGAAGGCAAAAAACGACTTTAAACCATAGATGCAATAGATTTCAGGTTGCTGTTTCATTCGTTTCTCCATTATTTTATTTCTTGATTTATTTTTTCAATGCTTCTTTTCTTCCTTCTTTTAAATCTGTTGTTAGCTGAAAGTTTTTGTAAATGCTCATTATCAGGTTAAAGAAATATAATTCTATTACTAGTTTGGTAAGAATTTTTATCATGAGACTTTTAGATTTTGTCAAATGCTTTTCGAGTGTTTATTGTGATAATCATGTTATTCTTTTTTCAGTTAACATGATGTCTTACATTAATTGGTTTTCAAATGTTAAACTAATTTTTCATTCCTGAGATAAAGTCCATTTGGTCATTGTGTATGAATGTATTATGTATTGCTGAATCTGGTTTCCTAATATCATCGATTTTTGCATCGAAGTTTGTGAGGGAGTTTCGTCTGTAGTTTTTAATTTTTTCCCTTCATTTTACTTATTTCTTTATTTTTGCATTGGAGAAAACTATCTGATTTTATTTATTTATGTATTTACTTATGTATTTATTACAGCCTTATTGAGGCATAATTGATGTACAAAAATGCACATATCTAATGTATATCATTTGATGAGTTTTGTGTATTCTTTGCATCTGGCTTTGGTATCAGAATAGTATTGGTTTATTAGATGAATCAGATGGTGCTTTCTTCTTTAATTTTTGTTATTCATTTAGCAGTGGTGTAACTTAGTGGAATTCATCAATGATAACATCTGAGCCTGGTATTTTATTTGTAAAATGATTTTTAAATATAATTTAATTCATTTATTAGTTATAGGTCTATTAAGATTTTCTCTCTTCTTTAGTCAGTTCTGGTATATTGTGTGTGTGTTTTCTTTTTAAGAATATATCTATTTCAACAAAGTTGTATAATTTGTTGGTATAAAGATTTTTTAAATCATATTTGCTTATAAATTTTAATTTCCATAACATCTATCTATAGTGATGTAGTCCTGATTTTGGTAACATGTCTCTTCTTCTTTCACTTCCTTTTTCTTTCCCCTTGGACACTCTAAGAAAAGTCTTATAAATGTCGATGATATTTTCAAAGACATAACTTTAGGCTTCATTCATTTTTCTACTCCATTTGTGTTTTCTACTTCGTTGATTTTCACTTTTTTTTTTATTTCCTTCCTTTCCTTTAGGTTTAATTTGACCTCTTGAGATAGACACTTTGACTTGGAATTTTACATTTTTTCTTTTTAGTAAAAAAAAGATTATTTGTAGACACATGCACATACGAATACATATACTATATACAAGAGCAGATTAACTATTTTCAAATGATCATGGTATTTTTTACTATAGTGTATGTGTATGTGTGTATATATTCTATACTCATAAACAACTATATATATAAACAACTTAATAGTGTCACTCAAATTTCTTTATCCTCACTGAAATTTTATCAATTTTTTCTATCAGTTACTCAGAGAGGGATATTATCAACAACTCTAAATTTTTAATAGTCTATTTTTTCACTTTTATTATTTATCATGTTATTTAATTTGAGGCACTATTATTATGTAAATGTACATGTAAAAATTTATATCTTCATATTGCATTGACCCTTTTAATGTTTATAAATATTTTTTAAATTTTTTCTCTAATATTTTGTTATGCTTTAAAATCTCTTCTGTCTAATATTAATTTAGCCACTCCAGTTTTCTTATGGTTAATGTTTGTTTGCTATATCTTTTAAATCTATTTAATTTCGACCTCTTTGCTTCATTGAATATAAAACATGCTTCTTGTAGACAACATATAGTTGGATCTTGCTTTTTATTCAGTCTGAAAATCTTTGGCTTTTATTTAATGTGTTTAATTCATTCCATTTAACATAAATATTGTTATGGTTGAATTTACATATGAAAATGCGTTATTTATTTTTGATATATTTTTTGTTTCTCTGTTTCTAATTTCATATTTTTGTGGCATGCAATTATTTCAGTATATCATTTTAACTTTTAATTGATATTTAATTATACTTTTTTAGTTTTTTACTTGCTGGTTGCTTTAGGGATTAAAATATACATTTTAATTTATTATAATCTACTTCAAATTGATACTGACTTAATTCTAGTGAAATATATCACATTTGCTCCAATTAGCTACAATGACATATACTATATACAAGAGTTATTATCATATATATTACATCTCTAGGATATAAATTATATAATTATTATTATTTTATAATATTTGCTTAGTTTTATTGCTTATAATTACTGTTCATTTTTTAACAAAAACTTTGAGACATGTAAAGGAATGAGAATGTGACCTATAAATAGTGCTTGATAAAATAGTACATTTATACAATAAAGTTATCATCCAATAAAACACATTGTACCATTATGTGATCACTCTCCATTCACCTTGCCCCTATCTGATTTCTGTCTCTTCAAATTTGTATATTTTAGATATATCATATAAGACAAATCATATAATATATGACCTTTTGTATCTGGGTCCTTTCTATTAGTATGTTTTCAAGGTTATTCAAGTAATAGCATGTATCAGTGTTTTTTTATCTTTTTATACTTAATAATATTCCATCGTATGTATACCATATTTTTTAAATTCATTTTTCCATTGATGATAATGGATTTTCGTGTGGATCCATTTGAATGTATTTGGTTGGAATTTATTAGATACTTGGATGTGTAGATTCATGTCTTTCATCAAATTTTGGAAGTATCTGGACCCTATTTCTTTAGATAGTTATTACCTGTTCAATAGGAATTTTTTGGTGATAGGAGAAATTCCTGGAGCATCCTACTCTCATATATTCCAATGGACCACTATCTCTCGTTGATTTTGTTATTTTGTTAAGATTTTCTCTTTCTTTGTCTTTGAACAGTTTGAGCACTTTCTATTTAGATGTATATCTCTGTGTGATTCTACTTGGAGATCACTGAGTTTTATAAACAGGTGGATTAATGTTTTACAGTTAATTTCATTAGGTTTTAGACAGTATTTCTTCAAATACTGATTTTTTTTTCCCTGGTTTTTTTCTTTTTGCCTGCTGGGACTTTCATTTACAATTATGTTGATACTCTTGAAGTAGTTCCACAATCAAAGATTCTGCATACTTTCTTCAAATTTTTTTCCATCTTCAGATGTTACCATCTCTATTGATCTATCTTCATTTACTGATTTGTTCTCTAGTTTGATGTTCGTATCTTCTAGTGAATCAGAGGATGTTAATTTAAGTTTTTAGTCCTTTTCAGTTCTTTCTCTCTCTCTCGTGAAGTATACTAAATTCTATATCTTGTCCCAATCACAGTTTCTGTTAACTGCTTTCTTCCTAAATATAGGTTAAATTCTCTTATTTCTTTGTGTGTCTCATTTTTTTGTTGTTGTTGAAAAATGTAATATGGATACGATATTGTAGCAAAATTGAATTTTGATTTGTTTTGTCTTTCTTTTATTCTTTTTCTCTTTCTCTCTCTCCTCTCCCTCTTCCTCACTTTCTTTTCTTTCTTTTTTATTTTGTAGCAGGGATGGACTTCAGCTGTAGAACATTCAGCTCTTTCCTGTTTCTTTTTCACAAATTGCAAGAACCTGTATCTTTCACGCAGACACTTTAAAAGTTCAGCCAATTTTCAAGGTTTCTTTGGCTTTCACTTTCACCTGGGATAGCTAGGTCTACCTCTAAGTCTACATGTTTCCAGTCAGCCAGGAAAGTATGGAAAGCTTGTCATTGGCTTGTCTGGCTCTGTTTCAAGAATCTTCATGCTAAATTTCTTTTAAGAGATCATTTAATGGATTGAAAGGTCAGGCTAGCAGATCTGAAAGTTTCCCAATTGTTTCCTACTCAGTTTGTTTCATTTACTGACAATGTCTCCACTGATTTACACTCCTTGTTTAAAACCAAGTCCACAGACTCTGGTAACAATGTCGCTAGTTTATCCATCCTTCCCTGTACTGGTAAAACTGGTTCTCACCATGTTTTTTTTTTCCTCTGAGTAAATGCTTCTCAATTTCTAGTTTTCCTTTGATTGACTTCTAGAGCACCGCCCCCCCCCCGCCCCCCGCCATGGCTATTAATGGAAATTTTGAAAAAATTTATTTTTCTTTTAAGGAAAGAAGTAATCAGCCTTTTCATACTACTATAGCCAGATGTCCGTAGTAGAATCTATGTTCCAGATCCTTTACTGAGGGAATATTTACTTATTTGTTTACTTTTCAAGACCAGAAATAAGAGCAAAGGGTTTCTTGATAAAAGATGAAGTATTGATATCAGCACAGAAAAGAAGCATGAGATAAATCTGCTTGATATTTTGATTTTTCCAAGGATAGGTGAATGTATGTTAGTAAAATGATATCTCCATAAGCATTTTGATCATGTGGAAACATCCCATGGAGAGGAAAGAATTAGAGTTAGGAAACTGGGTTTCTGTTAGCTACGGTGTATGAGGACGAATGGGGAATCTGAGAAATGCAATCTCTGGGCTTTAATATTATCTACTAATATAGAGTTTGAACTATAAGATTTGGCAGCCATGTATCATTGCTTGACTATAGAGCAGCTGCATTAGAGTTGGTTTTAATATAGATGTTATTGGTCTCTTGTTTGAATTTATGATTCAGTGGGAGGAGAGGGGGTATATTTTTAATAAGCATCTCTGTGGATTCTATGTGGAGCCAGGATCTGGAGGCACTGCTCCTCTCCCCGACCCAAGGTTTCTTGATTCTTCCTCCAGCCTATATCAGCTATTGTAAATGGCATTCTTCTTTTTTTTCTGCATAATAATGCAGCATCTGTGTGGTGTTTTCTTGATGCATTGTACCTCCTTGAAATAAAGAATGCCTTTTAATTTTCCTCTATTGATTATGGTACCTGGTTCAGACGCCGGATATAATGTATGTGTGTTAGCATTGAGCAGAAAAAGATTGTTGACTTAGTGAAAATTCTGGCACAGTCCTCTCTGCATGGGCCAATGATGAATGTGAGGCCAGAGAGGTCTGGTAAAACCCTTCCAGTAGTTGTCATATTGTCTGTTCACATCTTTTAAGAAAAGGTGTTTTTGCTTTTGGTCTATCACAGAATTCTCTTTTAAAATTGTAAACCTTAGAGAAAAACTTTCTGGGGATATATAAGTTTGTGATGCGTTGGAAATGCCAGTAAAAGAAGCATGTGCTGGCATGCACAGGCACTAACATTAAATCTATGAGCAATGACAATAAAAAGAGATCAGATTAGAAGAATTTATAGACTCTCTGTTTATGTGTCACTGGAAGTCTAGGTGGCACATATCTATAGTTGCTATAAAGTACTGATTATGTTTTCTTAACTTAATGGCATAGAAATCTAGGCTAAAGTGAAGGTAGTGAAGGATGTAATTGGTAAAAATGTCTAAATACCATAAAAGATAATCACGGGCCAAAGAGAGTTTTCATAATTATAATATAGGCACACCTCAGAGATATTTCAGTTTTGGTTCCAGATCACTGCAATAAAGTGGGTATCACAAGAAAGTTAGCAGTAATCTTTTTGCTGGCGTGTCTTGCCTTCAATATTGTAAAAAATGTAACACCTGTGAAGTGCAATAAAGTGAAGCACAATGAAATTCGAGGTATGCTTGTACTTTAATGTTGGTACCAGTTCTACCTTTTTAAATAATATTTTTGCAGCCAATTGCCCTTCGTGCCTCACACATTTGTGAGTTTTGTCAAACAAGAAATAGTGGCCTCCTTTGAAGCATAAGAAACTGACATTGAGAAAAGTGACTTACACAAAGTCATAGGAAGAGAAATAGATGATCTGCAAGGAAGACTCAGCTCGAGGCAATTAACTGTGATCTCATTCACGAAAGTAAAACCTCTGCAAATATCTGCTAGGTGATGGTCTCAGAAAATAATTAAATGAACAAATAATTCAGGAGAACCGGTAGGTACCATTTATCACAAAATGCCGAATGATCTGGAAGGCAGCTCAGTGTCCTAAATCAATAGCACATGTGCATGTTTTTTTCCCATCCATCACTCAATGACATTAGATATAACAATTTATTTGGTGAAGGCAACAGGATACTGTGCATTTTATTAAGAGATTTGCTACTAGATTTTATGAATTCTTTTGAAAGAAAACTGTCACCATTTTGTAAATAAATAATATTAATCTAAGTATTTAAAAAATGTATTTGTGCAATTCTTGGAAATGCTGAGTTTCACTCTTCTTCGGTCTCATAAAAAAAAAAAAAAAATGATACATCTCCTCTGATGCTGGTTCCTGACAAATCCCCAGACATACTTAGCCTTTGAAATCAATACCATATCATTCATTTCTCATCATCTCCAAACAAGGGGTACAGATATGTTGTGCATCTTTGGGATTACAGATTATGATTTAAAATATGCTTGAGATAACGAAAAGTCTTAAATTTAAATTAACCTCTATACATAAGAACAATTTCCTAGCATTCTGTGTTCTTCAGCTCCTTCTGGATGAGTGATCACTTCTGTGACAAATGAGCATTAACAGACATACTTCGCACAAAATGAAGTAATGATGAAACAGGATTTACTATTTCAGCCAAAATTTTAGGCAAACTTAAATTGTTGTGTTGCCGCAGATTCGAGGTTCCGAGGAAAGGGGTATGAGGCTCAGGCAATTGGAAGAAAATGTGAGGAGCCTAGGCAACTGCGAGCTGCACAGGTTAACAATAGTGGCACATTGCCAGATAATGGAAAACCATGCATGCGGACCGGCACGTGGTTACATAAGGGAAGTGCTGAGTCATTTCTGCTCAGAAGTTAGCTTCTAAGGGTGTTGGAAGGGAGCCTGACTACAGCCATCTTTCTTTCTCCTCACAAATATATAAATGAAGAAGTTGATTAATATAGTGAAATTACATATTTATCACAATATAAATGAGTTTTACATATTTTCCTTTGAAAATTACATATTTTTTGATTAATCTCACAAATAGCCCCAATTTTTATTTCTCTCACATCTGATGGGTCTAATCTGCTGGCTTGGAATTGCTGCTTCCCCCAACTTGGGCATCTTGATTTTAGACAGCTTCTACCGATTACCTCCTTTCACCTGCAAGATCGAGGCAAAGTGCACTAGGAGTAGCCACTGCATTCATCAACAATCATTTAGAAAGCCAGAGCCTGAGTCAGACAGCTGCTGCTATTGTAGTGTTACTGTGCTATCCTCTGACTGGTCTCTCTTTTCCTATGTCTTATTTTGGTTGTTGACTGCTGCCTTGTACTCTTGAACCCCCATTTTGTGGTACATTGTCCTCGCTGTCCCTGACTGTGGACCACATACCCTGCTCTGCATTTTGGTGATTGTCTCTTTGGTTTTGTTCGCCATCTGTCCAATTTCTGACATTTTCTGTCAGTGAGAGCTCTCAGATAAATAATCTCCAATACTGCTGGTGCATTTTCTAATTGTATTATCATCATTATTTATTAAGGAGCCAGTTTGTCTAATTATGCCAGATATGCCCTTTGCTCTTGAGTGGCTCTATTGCCTGTTGTTTAAAGGGTTGAAAAATGTTTTAAAGCATCTGGCCTTGGATCCAGTCCTGTCTTTCACTGTTGGATGGGGAGTGCAGTTGGAGGAGACCAATGGGTGGGGAATAAATATGTCACCTGGACTAATCTAGTTAACTTGACCTTTTGGTAAACAAAATACTTGCTCAGGATACTAGACCAGGAGGAAGGGACTTTATCTCTGAAATGGTAACAGATGTCCCCAACAGGACATCCCTGAAAGATTATTCAGAACTGTTAAGTTCTCCGAAGGAGGAACGCACAAGGCCGAAGGGGTTAAGCAAGATTTATTGTAGCAGAGTGACAGCCTGACTGAGCTGAAGATGGCATCAGTTCTGAATGCGAGGGGACCTGAAACTTATATGGGTCTTGCGGCTGGCTTTTTTGGTGGGAATATTTTGGGCGGGTAAATTGGCAGGGAAGGGAGGAGAGTCCAGTGAAGCGGGAGGTGAGCATGTAGCATTGCTAACCTGGAAGCAAGGTCTGGTTTCCACACAAAGGTAAGGGGGAAAGAAGTCTGGTCCCACACTACAGGGGTGTAGGGATTGGGCCCTCCTGGACCTAACAAGGACTTACCAGCAGGGCTCCGTAAAGAATATCACAGAGGTGACTCAACTCTCTGGAGTACAAAATGGAGATGTTTTATACTCTAGCCTTCTGTGAGGTAATCCTGTGAACCTCATTTAAACTTCATGTGTTCCGGGCCAGAAAGGCTTATGCGACATGAAAAGAAACTTGGGAGCAGTTCTTGATATCTCTACTTTGTGTGAGTCCTTTAATTGCCTACGTTTTTGGCATTACTTAGTAAAGCTTTACACTGGTTAAATCTCTGGTCCATGTGAGTCTGATCTGATGGTGCGGTGTTTCATATTAGCTTAGGATTTGGCTCTTGTTTGGGACTCTCTAGATTTTAATCCCTGTCCCCTCAATTTTTACTTGTGGGCATCAGACAAGTTACCTAACCTCTCAATTCTCCTACCCATGAAATGGAGATTAGTAATAGTTTATATTTTGAAATAATGCTTGTAAAATTCAGACCATTGCCTAATACATATTAAACTTGAACTCAATGTTAGATATTTTATCAAAATTTAAAAGTGGGATCACAGTAATAACCAACATCTATTATATGGAGTCAGGCACTGAGTCAGGCACCTTAAAATAATTGTTTTTGTGTAATTTTTATAATCAACCCTATGAGCAGTGATGTACTGGAGAGTAGGGTTCCCCTTTCAACATGTTATCCAGGCTCTTGATGTCTCGAACAAAGAATTGAGAAAGACAATGAAATATAGCAGAAAAGAATAGCTTTATTAGAAGGGAAAGTAAAGCAACTGCGCTTCCAGACATGGAAGCAGGTTGAGCATCAGAAGGACACAAGGGCACAGTAACAAAGTCTTTGGGGTTTTTATCTCTGTTTGCTGTGGGTGGTTACTTTTCTTAGAGGAGTAGGCCTTCTTGATTGACCGTTAAGATTGACAGGATTCAGTGACTCATCGTTTGCTTCCTGTGCATGTTCTTTCCCAGAATTCAGTTGATTCTAATGATATTAACAAACTTCCCGGCATCATATTGTAATAATGGTATATTGAGGCTCAGGCGAGTTGAAAGTCGTTGGGTCTTCATTGCGCAGGTGCAAGTGACTGGCTGAAACTAGTGCCCAGTTATCTGCTTACTCGTTTCCTTGTGTGAATTACTTTTAGCCCAAAAATGCCCTCTGGCTTGCTTAATTGTGCTTGGACTAGGGCAGACCCTTTCTAGAATAGGATGATCTCACCGTCTTTGCAGGTGGACCAGAAACCCCCTATCTAACTGTCCTGCCTAACCTTTCTAAGAGTTATGAATTCCTTTTTATTAGTATGGATGTTGAGAGACAGAAGGTCTCTTCTTCTGTATCTGCTTCCTGCTGAAGAAGGTCATAGTTCTTGCCTATTGGGGTTTCATGGAGCTCTCTTTCCCTCTCTGTTTCAGTCACAATGGGGTCTTGGGTATCCAGCCAAAGTGCTGCCTCTGTGCCTAGACAAGGAAAAAGATACAAATGTGTTATTTGAATCATATATCTAGTTATGTTTCTATCATTAATTTGCCCATCAAGTGGGTATAGGAAAAAAAGCTTGGTTAATATATTTTATAAAAGGAAAAAAGAGAAAAGAAAAGGAGTTAAAGGTCCCCTCCCTTCTCAGACTCTAAGGGCCTGTTTTGGCCTAAAGCCATTCCTGCCTTATAATAGTCCAAGGAGAATGCTGAGTTTCAATGATCCTTATCAATAGCCAGAGGACCTGAGTCACCAGGTTCAAGGTAATTATCTAAGTCTGAGGGAGAGGGTCTTTCTCCAAAGAAAAGAGGAAAGAAAAGACTTGAATAGATTCACAAAAAAAATTAAGGATTTTGCAAATGTATAGGAGACTAAGACAGAGTTTTCACTTTGTTCTTTGAAAACATATATGAGGCTTAATTGCATGCTACTTCCTACCACCAAATTGAATGTCTCTAGACCCTCCATACTCAAAATGCTATCGGTAGCATTGATGCATCACCTGGAAGCTTGTTAGGAATGCAGACTCTCTAGCTGTATCAAAGACCTACTGATTCAGAATCTGCATTTTAACAAGATCTCTGGGGTGATTTTTACGCCTGTTAAATTTTGAAAACCCCATGTTAGCCAGTTTTATATGTTTCTTTCCTGTGTTATTTTATCAAGTACATCTGCCATGATTTCTAAATAATACATTTTAATTGCTGCATATTTTTATTGAACTTTGTGGTTTATTCTTCACACATAACCTGAAAGTCATTTCACTCATGATCACTACCAGTGCTAAGGAGGAATGTAAGACAGAAAATCAAGAAGAAGCTTTAAGCAGAAGGAAATTTTTCTTAATTGAGCTGAGTTTCTCTCTTAGTTGTTCTACTAACCAAACTACCTTAAAAAGCAGACACGGTCATATGGAATTTGTTTGTGAATAGTTTTAAATAGAAATAAATCTCACATTTCCACTGTCTGCATTTCCTTTCACGTGCATCTCTGAAAAATGAGATCGGATATGGAACATAAATACTTGATAATTATCCAAAGCCACTAGTTTTTTGGGAAAGTAATGGAGCTTAGATTTTGATCCAGTGTCGTTCTTGTTCTATTCTATGATTTATGAAAGATTTTGCAAAAGTTCTATTATATACTCTTTATGGATCAGGTTTAGAGAAAATTTTGCTTCTTGCAGTTGCCTCATTGATTAGAATACCTGGAATACCAATAACATTTTGTTTCATAGCAATGCTATGCATATTAAATCAATTACTGAAACAATGATGCTCATATTGTTGCTTTACATGTTCACTTAAAAAAAATAGTATAATAATGGGAGCATTAAAACAGTAAATTAAGTGGGGGGTGATACCTCTTTGATAATTCTCACCTTGTAAGAACAATAGCTAGTCATTGATCTTAATTCTCAGTCTGCCATGGGACACTGAAATCATAGAACAGCCTTAGGGCTATATAAATGAAAACAACCTTAAAGAGCACAGAGGCTATTTATTCAGAGCTTGCTAGAGCATGAGTGTCAGCAAGATCACTTGCACTTGTCAGAGTCTTAAAGCCAGTCAGAGAGTGGGAAAGCTTTACAGTGAAATAAATGGAATGATTCATTATGTTCTGATTAGAGGTTATTGACATGAGGAAGTAGGAGGAGGGTAAACTAGAATCACAACATCTTATATAATTGATTTGGAGAGCATATTTATTTGTCTTTCTTTAGTTGGTCCTGAGTTGGATGCAGAGGCAAAAATTAGGGAAGCTGGAAATCATTGACCAAATCCTGATGATTCTGGGCCAATTACTGCAGAGATGGTGTGGCTGCCTGGGCTGGTGGCCGTAGAGGTTGTAAATCAGAGTTCTATTTTCCTATCTCATCTGGCCATTGTTAGACTTGCAGGACAGAATTTAAACTACTGACATGAAAGTAATGCAGGAAACGGGCAAGAGAACTAAATGCTAAATCAAGCTGTATTCAGAGACTGCAATGTGTTGGTCAGTCCTATGGCTATGATATGGGAAATGTAAAGAAATCTAAGATGGCTACCCTGTCCCTGAGGAAGTTTAACAATCTCCTCTCCCTGGAACACTACCTTTCCCGCGCACACACGCAAAACAAAAGACCGCCAAGTATGCGGAAGTAATCAATGTATAAATCTACCTGCCTGCCTTTGTTGGGGCTCAGAGTAACTCCTCTGGAGAGTGAATCCTCTGAGCCTGCTGGCGTAAATAAACCTCCTTTGATTCTTAGTTCGCTGAGTGCGCTGAG
>NW_011888814.1:971273-979787 GCF_000151845.1 Pteropus vampyrus
GCAGGTAAATGGGGTATACATTATGCATAAAACTCATAAATTTACTATCCTTTAAAAGTAGCCTGATAACCCATCAATTGGTTAAAATATACTTATAGTTGCCACAATTCATTCCTAAAATGCTGTCATAGTTAAATAGTAGATTTTTTTCATCTGGATAAAAGTAACTAAATGTTTATCCATTATACCTAGCTCCATGAAGACTGACCTTGATATTATTCTTTTTAATATTCACCAGCACATAAGACAGTATCTATGAGATGGGACATCACTTGTAAAATTCGTAATCTTTTAGCAGGAAATGAAATAGGACATCTCTTGCATAGTTAATCTTTTTAGTAAACCTAGTTTTCTTCCCTCCTTTCTTTGGGAAAAAATGCCCTCTCCCTCATATCCTGGTCATCAGCCCATTATTAACAGAAATGGTGTTAAGCCAGACAGGGCCCTTAGACTCTGAGAGGGGAGGGGACTTTAGGCCAAAGGTTTTATTTTAACTTTTTAAGAAATATATTAACCAAGCTTGTTTCCCTTTACTCACTTAATAGGCAAATCAATAATAGAAATTAATAGACGTATGATTTAAATAACAAGTTTGTATTTTCTTTTCCTTGTCTAGGGACTGAGGTGGCACTTCAGCAGGGAACACAAGACCCCACCCTGACTGAGGCAGAAAGGGAAAGAGCTCCATGAAATCCCTGTAGGCAGAGACTGACAAAAGCCCAGCAACTAATGCTTCTGTAAAACAAAACAAAAAGCATTCTAAAGACCATCTGTTGCTCTGCTCCTAAAGCCTAGCTTTGGAGTTTGACTGCAAACTTCTTCTCCATCCCTACCAAATAACTTTTGTACGCAAGAGACATTTCCCCCTAAAATACACCCACTACTTTTGCTCTAAGTGAATTCTCTTACTGGTTTCAAAGGATATTCAATTTTATTTGAATCCATATACTTGCTACAGATCTCCTCCCCGTGCAGTTTTTACCAATGAGTGTCCATTTTAAAATTATGTTGTAAGGAGCCCTTGAAAGTAAACATGTTTGTTTGGTCATAATCATAGGGAATGCCAGTATAGGTAACAACAATTCTCATATTTAAAAAAAATATACTTATTCAAAAGCTAAAATAAAAACAAAATCAGATTTATTCTTAAGTGATCAAAACATACATTCTCTGAACTTTCTGTGGGAAATGCTCCATATAAAATATATTCATGGTTATATGTGCAGCTCACACAACTTTTGTTATATTACCTTAGAAAGACAGATTGCTCCAAAGAAATATTAATTTTGTTTTCCTTTAAATTTCACTTTTTAAAAAATCTAAAGAGGGAGATGAAAATACCTATGTGACTTTAAAAACATTTAGAAACACTACTAAGAAAAAAGAAATAAAAGTTAATGCTTTCTACAGACAACATGTACTTCTAGAAGTCCCACATATTTTCAGTATTTTGACTTTTCTACTGATTCACAAACAAGATTAGTTTGTGAATATATATATCATACTTTGAGAATTATATAATTAGTTTAAAATTTTGATAAAAATAACTAATGAACATTTTCTTTAAAATGAACATTTTAATATTTAATAAAATGAACATTTTAAGTAATTTGCATATCTTTGATGTAGGAACTGTTTTCCATTTGTGTTTGACCTACTCATGACAAGGAGCACGTGCGTTCTAGGCACCACTGCAAACCAGTAAACCCTCAGAGTGATCTTACTAAAATCCAGTATCTTCTGATGGATCTGTAGATCAGCACTGTCCAGTAGAAATACAATGCAAGACACAAAAGTGAACCACATATGCGAGTTTAAATTTTCTAGTAACCACATTAAAACAATAAAAATAAACATATATTAATTTTAATAATATACTTTATTTAAAGCAATATGTCAAAATGTTATTCTTTTGCCCTGTGTTCAATATGTAATTATTGAGACATTTTCCATTTTTTCTTACTTAGTTATGACATCCAGTGTGCATTTTATGCTTGTAGGACGTTTTTGTAGAACAGAAAGAGTTTGTCCACTGATACTAACAGAGCCGAATCCTAAACACCAATAATTACAGTGGAGAAATATTGTTTATTTTATTGATGAATGGAGCCATCAGGCAAATGAGAAGCAAATGCTCAAAAGTCCAAACTCCCTGATGATGTGTAGGTTACAGATTATACTGGGCAAAATCACAAGATACCATGGGTGGGTTTTAGGGTCATGCTGGGAGCTGATTGGTCAGAGGTGAGGATGGTAATAAATCATCTATTATATGTTGTGTGACTTGTCCCTTTCAATTCTCATTATCTAGGTCTTTTCTTGGGCACACAAGATACAACACTTATTTTTGTTAGGTAATATCATCTTGTTATGGTTTATTTATTTTTTTTCTAAAATGTCATTCAATTTAATAAAAGTAACATGCTTTCAATGGTTGAGATGACTATGCTTTCGATGGTTGAGATGACAGTTTTCTACAAATTTAAACATGAGATATAATTCAAAGTCCTTCAAATGCTGTTTTTAAGATTTTTTTCTGGGTATTTCTGTTACTTTTCATGTCTTTTACTTTGAGGACTTCTATAAATTCACAGTTATTTCTAAAACGCTCAAATTCAAATGTACATTTTATTGATCTCTATTTACCCTTTCACCTTCATGTTTTTATTGTCCCTTGATCTTAATGGGCAGATTCTCATTCCTTGTACACATCTATTTCTTCCTTTGGTGTCCTGTGCATGGCCATGGGATGGCTTTCACTGCCTTCTCCCTGTCTGTCTCTTAGTCGACATTCAAGATTTTCTTCAATGTCAACACTACAAGAAGTGTTCCCCGATGCCCTACTTGAGTTAGATACCCACTCCTTTTACAGCTCTCAATGTAATAATCCTTGGTAGCATGAAATACTCTTCTCTTTTACCAGGCTGTGAGTTCCATGAAGACATGAGTTGTCATTTAGCTATACATGCAGTCTTGGTGCTGAGATTACATTGCATTCAGTATTTATTGGAGAAACCAGTGAATTGATGTGTGGGTGTTGAATAAATGAAAGTACATGTGGTATGTTTTGTTTGCTTAAACTTCATCTCATCACATTTGTATATAAGAGATATTAAGATTAAAATGAAGTGGCAAGAAGAACCACCTCATTTGGTCTTAATCAAAACTTTATTCTGACTTAATTATTACAGAAGTGTTTTTCTTTTCCTGAGAAACCTCTGTATACGATTCAAGTGAAGAAAAGAAAGAATCATACATTATTAATATGAGATTCAGCAATTTTCTTTTTTCTGTCATGCTATGGAACTTGGATGAATCTGAGCTCAATTTTGCCATCAGATACATTAGGGTAAAATATCTTGATTTGCTGTCATTGATCAAGATTGCTTTAGAAGAAACATACTCTTTTGTTAAGAAGATATTGGTTAGAGATATGTGCTTCTTTTGTATATGTGTTTGTTTTTTTCTTAATCTAAAGCCAGAATAGCTGCTTTTGTTTTTTAACGTCATTAGTTTTTCTCTCAGTGCCATTGTTTCTTTAATAGTTGAAGAAACATTCCAAGAAGCACTAAAGCTGTCTCTGTAATCATTGCATTGAGTGATTTTCAGAGCGGCACATTTGTTCAAAAATAACTAATGACGTTGGACTTCTTCCAGGCATCATACACATTCGGAATATTTATTTTTATTCAGTCAAGCAGTATAAACACATGTCTTTTTTCTTAAAAGCTGTCTTAGTTCACCTCACGCATGGACTTAATAAACCCTCCACAATAAAGTAGTGTTGATTATTTCTTTGCACAGTTGTAGCAGCCTCATTAGTTTCACTACATAGCTTGAAATGGTTTCATGCCAAATTAAAAATGTAGGTCATTCAAAGGACTAATGGTGCTACTTCAGCATGAAGTGATTTCAAACCTTCCATATCCAAGTCTTTTATCTTACTCTGCTGCAAACCATTTCTCGCAATGGTTCTAATTTTATATGTCATTTTAATGAAATCATATATAATTGAATTGAACATATGTTTTACACGTCCACCAGATTATGAAATTTTTAAGGCGATAATTGTCAGTGCTTGATAAAGTACTAAGAATTTTTTTCCTTTTAATTTCATGGAATAATTTCTATAATTTTATGTGTTCCCAAAATGTATTACATAGAACACTAATTCTGTTGTTTCTTAGTATGCGCTATTTGAAGAGGATACAAATGACCAAGTAAATTTGGAAAAGTATTAAAATCTTTTATATGGATTTCAATACCACAGGACAATCTAAAAGTCTGATACATGCACTGACAAATCCCACTAATGTATCAATACAATTAAAATATTTCATACTTTTCATGCCTCAGTTTACTTACCTTTTCATCAGTATTTAGCGTCATACATTGCTCATGCTATTTTTAAAAATTCGAGTTTGTTATCTAAATATCGAAGATTAATAGTTGTATATTTCAAATGTCAAAATGTATAAAAATGTATAAAGTAAAAAGTTTACTATGCTTATCCATACTCTGGCCTTTCCCCAGATTCAGATATTCGCTATCATTAAATACTGTCTCTTTATATATTGACAAACATGCGTACATGTATATATGTGTATACATATTTTTCTTTTTAACATGAAGATTAACATATCACAATATTTAATATCTTCATTTCTAAGTTTTCAGAATATATATTTAAGTTCTTTCATGTTAGTACATAGATAGAATTTTTGTTCTTTCTTTCAGACATAGACATTTGTGTTCAGTACATTAATACTATGAAATTGCAGCAACCTTATTCATACATTATTTCACACATGTGTAGTATATATTGAGTTGATTTTTCCAAAGTAGTATCGCTGAGTACAAACGTATTGCATTTGTAATTTTGATAGATATTACCAAATTACTATTTATCAGGGTTATGCTAAACATTAGTAACAGAATTCCTGTTTTTACACAGACTAGCCAAGATAAAATATATTTTAAAAATATATTTTTCAATCTTTTCTCAGATTGAGATGCCTCTTCCTAATTGTATATTTCTTTTTTATGTGCTTATGTGTGCTGGTGTAAATACTTAATTTAATATAGGATTTTTGAACTGAAAGCTTTAAGCAGTTTCTTTGTAGTTTTATTTTGTTATACAATTTTGACTACATGTTGGTATTAATGTTACATTTGCTTCACAAAATTTAGATATTTAAATTAAAATTTAAGTTCTGAAATGATTTTAATAGTATTAAAAATCTTTCTTATTTGTTAGCTCTGCTTTTATAGATATTTATTTGTTCCATTTCCTTTTTTTGGGATACTTTCTCTTAAGGTAACTTTGTGAGATGAATGTTTTAATCACTTATTTTTAATTAACAAAAGCATTTTTAACTATAAATTTTTCTACCAACATTGATTTACCTGCATTATATAAGTTCCCAAATAAAATATTTCTTTTAACATCGTTTACTACATAACTGAAATCTTTTATTTGCATTTTATTTGTCCCAAGAGTTTTTGGAAATTAATTTTTTAGTTTCCCAGTAGCAGGATCTTTTTGTTTTCTGATATTATTACTAATTTCTAGTAATTTATTAAGGTCAGAAGATGTAGATTATACCTGTTGCCCTTTTATACTATTGAGGATGGTTCGTGTTAGAATATATGTTCTCAGTTCTGTATGGTCATTGGCATTAAAATTTTTTTTTTTTTAACTATTTAGGATGCAGAGGAATGTGTATATGTGTGCGTATGAATGTCTATGTGTATGCGTGTGTTTATTAAGGGTTAACATTTTTCGTTCTAGGAAATTCTTTTATAATTATGTTTATATTAATATGTTCATCTTTATTATATTAGACAATATTTATTAGGTGCCCATTATGAATAATGAGTAATGCAACATCATCTTTGCAAATATTGTTACCCACTACTTACAGGAAAGAATACTTACCAATTTTAGCACCAATCCAGAGTTCTCCTTTGAGTTCTGAAATATGTATATCTTTTGGGAAGTTCCAAATGAATTTAAATTAAACATATCCAAAACTGACCTCATAATCTTCTCTTTTGCTTGCAGACATTTTTTCCCCAGATCTATTGCAATACGCCTCACCTTTTCTGTCCAAATCTGGAAGGAAAAGAACTTAGACATTGTTGCTTTCTTACCCCACTCTCCATATTTAATCCATCATTCTGATTATCCAACAAAGGAGTCTCCTCTACTCAATTTTTGCCACTATTATTCTGAGACAATTTCATGACATTTGTTATTATGATCTCTGTAGTTATCTTCAAACTGGTTTAAACACACAAGTTCTGGGTTGGTTCTGGGTCTCTTCCAGTATTTCCTTAGCACTCACTATAATTTTTTAATAAACCTTATTTTTAGATTAGTTTTAGGTTCATAGAAATATTAACAGGAAGGTACAGACATGCCCCATATGCTCTCTAACCTCACACATGAATAGCTTCCTCCATTATCAACATTCCCCACCATACTGGTTACAGCTGAGTGTGCACTTACACATAATTATCACTCAAAGTTTGAAATTTACATTAGAGTCTACTCTTGGTGTTCCCAGGGTGTTTTATGAAATGCAAATATTTTATTTCATAGTACTCCAAACAACTTCCCTTCTTAGCTAAAGGGAACCTTTAACCTCTTTTACTCCTATCTACTTCCCTCATCCCCCTTTCCCTCTGGTAACTACTAATTTTTTGATTGGCTTATAAGGCTTTGCACAGCCTGATTTTACATAATTGTCCTATCTGGGGGGACTTATTTTGCACCAGAAGTACAGGTATTTTTTAAGTTTTTCATACATTGTTATCTTTTCTGTTGATATAAAGTGTTTTTCATTGCCTTTTCCTTTAGTTCTAGCTAACTCCTACACATTTATCAGATCTCATTTCAATAGTCACTTCCTGAATAAAGACTTTATAGACTTTCCAGATCAGGTCAGAGCCTTCTATTCAAATCTCATACTATAAAATACCATTCATTGAATGATATACAACTACTATTTTAAGTATTTGTGTTACTATATTAATATCTGTATACTTAACAAGACATAGACTCTGACTTCTCAAGGTAATCTTAAATCATACTATTATAAAGGATTATAGAAGTGTACATTGAATGAATGAGATAAAGCAGTTCCCAAATGAATTTGATCATAAAACTGTTTTTGAGGAGGAATACCTTGAAAGACTAGTATTCTTACATACATTGAGAAATACTATAAAGAATAACAAAGCTAAAATGAAATTTTAAGTATCAGTTTTAGTTCTTGAATAAAGACTTTATAGACTTTCCAGATTAGGTCAGATTAGGTCATCATTGTGCAGATGACAGACCTGATGCCCACATGATGGTAAGTGACTCAGTCAAATCACACAACTGGATAGAAGGCCTGAAATTAGAATAAGGAACTCTTCACTCCTAGTCCGTCCTTCCTTCCTTCCTTCTTTCTTTCCTTCCTTATTTATTATGGTGCTGCATAATTTTAAAAGCTGCCATTTAGTTTATGTTTTTTGTTAATTTTTTCATACATAATGAAACTCTGTTTTATTATGTATTAACTGGAAATAGATGAGACTTACTTGATCATAATTTTAAGAAAAAATTATAAAAGACAGCTGAGTACCAAATGTCTAGTGTACTGAAGAAATTGGCATTTAAATGCACGTCACATGTAAATTCAAGTGAATTCTGTGCGGTGGTGGCGGGGGGGCGGGTGCAGGAAAGGAACGCTTTTTTCTCTCTTTCTGAAGATTTGCATTTTATTCCAATCATCACTACAGCCTCATAGAAAAGTTAAAAAAATCACTTATTTTTTATTAAAATTATTAAGGTGACACTGGTTAATATAATCAAATATTTCAAGTGTATAATTCAACAATATGTCATATACATGTCATATATATATATATATAGCATTGTGTATTCACCACCCAAAGTTAGATTTCCTTCTGTTACCAAATATTTAACCTCTTTTACTCCTATCTACTTCCCTCATCCCCCTTTCCCTCTGGTAACTACTAATCCACTGTCTGTCTCCAGGAGTCTGTCATGTTTGTTTTGCTGCTTTCAGTTTTATATCCCACATATGAGTAAAATAATATGGTTTTTCAACTTTTTCTGTCTGACTTATTTCACTTAGAATGATTATCTCAAGATTCATTCATGTTGTCATAAATGGCAGTATTTCATCTTTTCTTAAGACTGAGTAATGTTCCATTGTATTTATGTACCACATCTTCTTTATCCACTCATCTATCATAGAACACTTTGGTTGCTTCCATGTCCTGGCCACCATGAATAATGCTACGACGAACACTGGGGTGCATATATCTTTGTGGATAAATGTTTTCAGGTTTTTTAGATAAATATCTAGAAGAGGTATTGCTGGGTCATATGATAATTCTATTCTTAATTTTTTGAGTAAGTTCCACACTGTTTTCCATAGTGGCTGAATCAATTTACATTCCCACCAGCAGTGTATGAGGATTCTTTTTCCCAACAAC
>NW_011888814.1:982297-983697 GCF_000151845.1 Pteropus vampyrus
AAAAGAGTTTATGTTCTCCACCTTAGACCTTAGGCATCTGCACAGATGAATGTCTCTAAAATGTTCTCTTTATAAAGTTGAGAATTGCCAAATGCAACTCATTGGAGAGGACATTCTTTTCATTTCAGATCTTTGCATAATTGTATTTATGTGCAACAGCTGAAAGTACAGAACAAAAATGAGTCAGTCAGATGTTCATTTCATTGAACACATTAGAGAAAGTGTACCTGCTTTGCCATAGGCACCACTTCTTTGAGAATAATAGCATTCTGCATATCTAACATCAAAGGTGCACAGCACTCTCAGAGATAAGTCTTGGTATTATAGATGATGGAAACTCTAGCATTCAGAAGAGCTTAAATTTAGTCATAGCTCTGCCATGTATTAACTATTTTCTGCACTTTTTTTTCCTTACATGAGTGTAATTTCCTAATATTTAAAATAGAGGTAATGTTCTCCGGGTTGCCTTTCTCCTGGGCACCTGCTGTCCTGTTCCTTGGAAGCAAAGTCAAGGCAAGTAATCTTTATTGGCTATGTGAGGTAAAAAACTAGTGATGGTGAGTAGTTTAATTTCAAATACATTTTTATCTAGAGATCCTAAATTAACTATTTTTTTTCTCAATACATAAATCTAATTCACAGAGGTTAGGGCAATATGAAGAAATATATATATTGTACTCATATATCTTTGAAAGATAGTAACCTATAGAAGTTATATATGTGGACTCTGGAGCCAAACTGCTTGAAATAGAGCCCTGCTGTGTTATCAATATCTTTGTAATCTTTGGGGAGATAATTAGCCACTTGTGCCTCAGTTTTTTCATCTGTAAAACAAGGATAATAATGTCACCTACTTTATGAGATTATTACAGGTAATTAAATGAGTATTAAACTGTTTGATATATGGTAAGCACTCTATTATAATAATTATTATTACTTAGCTGTACATTTATAAATTTGTAAAGCGCTTTACTCAGCAGTTTGGAGTGGTATGGTTCTTCTTTGAGATATGGCTAGTCTGTTTAGAAATAGACTATAGTGAGAAAAATGTGGACAAGGAGAGAAGTCTAAAATAATATGTCTAAAGAAATGATGTCTTACTACATTCAATTATCAATTTATTATGCCACCTACTTAAACTCACACGAGACTTACAAAGCTTATTCATTTCTTTATTCATTCCTTTATTCAAATCTGTTTGAAAGAAGGAAGGCAGTATATTATACTAGTCAAAGAAACTAGGTTTGTTATTCCAACTCTACTGGCTACAGCATCTTGGTCAAATTCCTAAACTTTTCTGAGTCTCAATCTTCACATTTGAAAAAGGAGTCTATCGTGGGGATTTAATAAGACAGCTGGTTTTCTTAGAAAGGTCTTTTGGACATAAGCCTTATTTTAAA
>NW_011888814.1:984737-987102 GCF_000151845.1 Pteropus vampyrus
GATTATCAGACGCATTATGTAAAGAATGTCAACTGTTCAGCTGGACTGTTCTCTAAGTAAGTTCATGTAATCAAAGTGGAGTTCACGATTCTGCTCAGCAAGGGAGAGAGAATTATTTAGATAAGACTGTATCACTCTGTGGGGAATGGTGGCAACTGCTTCTGTTTAGAGTGAAAAATTTTACAGCAATAAAACAAATTTAATGGACTAGTTCACTCTCTTTCAATCATGCTGTTAAAGTTTACTATTGAAATACTTGCTCTAGGGAATTACCATTCATGCAGTTTATTTGCAGCCTCTGTCCAGTATAACAGTGGGACTTTTTTTTTTTCCTCAGAAAGATGAAATTGCTACAGCACAGTGAGTCTCAAATAACACAAGCAATTGTATTTTTAAAAATGTTTTAAGACTTCCTATCACAAATAACAGTTTTAAAACAGATTTATTTATTTAATCCACCCTGGAATTAAAGGGATCCTGAAGGTAAATAGTGAAGCTATATAAGGAACAAACTGCATAGAAATGTCTAGCATCACAGAAATATCCCTCATTTACTGCTTTTTATGACTCTCATCTATTCATTGAAAATCAAAAAACAAATCAATTATTCTCTATTTTCCTATTTATTCATGTTCTATAACTAACAGAACTTTCAACCAATGGCTTTCAACTTTCAAATCATTATTCTGTTTCCAAACTCACAAACAAGGAGTCACTGTTATAGACGTAGTTTTTAATGTACCTAGAACTTTTGAGTTGATTCACATGAGGAGTAATTCCTTTATGTTCCTACCTCTTTTATGTCTTTCATCTTTCCTTTTGTTCCCTTTCCTATTAATTCTTTTCCTGTTGTTAAGGTGTTACCACTGTAGCTAAAACTTATAGTTGAAATTGACGTGAACCCAATAGGAAAATGGTCAAAATCCTTTAGCTGGCACTTCAAAAATTGGGATATAAATGTGGTTAATAAGTGCATTAAAAGACGTCTGAATTGTGTAGTTTTTAATATTAATCTTTATTAATTTTATCTACAATGTGCACATAAAGTTTTTTTTTTCAATTAGAAACAGATTAGATGTTATTGACATAATAATGTTAGCTCCCTTTTTATTGATGCTTACCCCTGGGCTGGTATAGTGAAAGCCAGATGGAAAAATTTCCTACAGTGGCCAGACCTTTCATAGACAAGGGATAAAAACTGGATTTTCTCTGCTATATACAGGAAAAAGTGGCAGCTGCTCTCTCTTCCTCCTGAAAAGAGAGATAAAAAGGTTACTTCTTGATAATGAAATGGAAAGGATTTTGGGTTTTCACATCAACCTTTCGAAATATAACCGCGTCTCTTTAAAAGTCAAATGGGTTCTGGTATATCTAGATTTGGGGATCTAAAGTTATCTCGAGGACTTTGGACCTCATTCTCTCTTAAAATGGAGGATCGTTTTATAAACTATATAAATGCTTAACCAATGTACTGTATTCTTGAAACTAATTAAAATAACTAAAAAAATTAAAAATTTAAAAAAAGTAAACACATACCAAAAAAGAACTTTCTGGAGTTCTCTTACTATCCCAGAGTTGTAAATTATTTCCCCAAAGCTTGCTCTCAGCCCAGCATCTTATATTCAGCACTATTTAGTCAGTTATCCCCAACTCTGTAAAAACAAAAAATATGTATGTTCTCTATGTTCCCCAATTTTATTAATCATCATGGAAATTCAAATTACTACTAGAATGTCATCAGTGTGATACCACTATATACCCAACAGAAGTGGGAGGGGAGAGAGACAGAGAGAGAGATAAAGAATATGAATTAGCACATTATAAGGTCTCAACTTAATGAATATTCACAAAGTGAATTCACCCGTGTTAACAACCATTCAGATCTAGTAATGGAGTATGGCAACCTTAGAAAGTTCTTCTCACGTTACTCTCCTTCAAAGACAGCCACTACTCTAGTTTCTTAAAATATTCATTTTGTAAACTAAAATGTTTACATTTTAAGGAATTAACTCACACAAATTTGGGGGCTGACAAATCAACAATTTTTTAGGCAAGGTTGTAGGCTAGAAACTCAGGTAAGTTTTTTTTTATATAATATTTTATTTTTTTATTTTTTAATTGCAGTTGACATGTAATATTATTTTATGTTAGTTTCAGTTGTACGGCATAGTGATTAGAGATTTATATAATTTATGAAGTGATCTCCTGATTAGTCTAGTACCTGCCTAGCACTACACATGGTTATTACAATATTGTTGACTATATTCCCTATGCTGTACTTCATATCCCCATGACTATTTTGTAACCACAATTTGTACTTCTTAATTCTTTCCCTTTTTTCAGGCAGAATTTGATACTGCAGTTT
>NW_011888814.1:987902-988864 GCF_000151845.1 Pteropus vampyrus
ATATAATATTTTATTTTTTTATTTTTTAATTACAGTTGACATTTAATATTATTTTATGTTAGTTTCAGTTGTACGGCATAGTGATTAGAGATTTATGTAATTTATGAAGTTATCTCCTGATTAGTCTAGTACCTGCCTAGCACTACACATGGTTATTACAATATTGTTGACTATATTCCCTATGCTGTACTTCATATCCCCGTGACTATTTTGTAACCACAATTTGTACTTCTTAATTCTTTCCCTTTTTTCAGGCAGAATTTGATACTGCAGTCTTGAGGTCTAAGTGTTCTTTTCTGGGAAATCTGTTTTTACTTTGAATGTATTCCATTGATTGAATGAGTTCCATCCTCATTATTAAGAGCGATCATCTTTACTTAAAATTAATTGATTATAGATGTTAATCACATAAGAAAAATACCTTCACAACAAATCTAGATTAGTGTTTGATTATATATCTGGGTGCTATAGTCTAGTGGAATTGACACATAAAATTAACCATAAAATAGCCATTACAATGATTGTTCTATGAACATTCTTGTCCATGTCCTCTGGGAAACATGTATATGAACTAGGAAGGTTAATACCAATAATACAGAAATAAAATTATTATTATAAGATGGTGCCATAAACATATATTCCAACTGATTATTTTAGCTAATAAAATGAAATCGATGAATCTATAGAAATTTACAAACTATACAAATTGACTAAAGGAAAGTATAAAAACTGAATAGATCTTTGACTAGTTTCCTATGACTACTATAGAAGAATATCATAAATTTGGTAGCTTAAAAAAGCAGAAATTTCTTCCCTCACAGTTCTGGAGGCGAGAAGTGCAAACTTAATATCCCTGGGCCAAAATAAAAAAGTCAGCAAGACTATATTTCCTTCTGGAGAAGGATCCATTCCTTATCTCTTTTAGGTTGTGGTAGATGCCAACATTCCTTGGTTTGTGGCTG
>NW_011888814.1:988914-991808 GCF_000151845.1 Pteropus vampyrus
AAAAGTCAGCAAGACTATATTTCCTTCTGGAGAAGGATCCATTCCTTATCTCTTTTAGGTTGTGGTAGATGCCAACATTCCTTGGTTTGTGGCTGCATTATTCTGATTTTCAAAGCCAACATAATATTTCTCCCTGATCTGCCTTAAAAAATGCTGCTTCTGTTGTGTGTTTGCTTTATCTTCTTTCATCTGTGTCAGATCTCCCTTTGTGTCTCTCTTATAAGGACACTTGTGATTTAGAACATTTTGGGCCCACCTAGATAATCTAAAATAACTCCCTATCTCAAGATCCTACATTTAATCACATCTACAAAAACATCATCATATGAAGTAACATTCTCATGTTTCAGTGATGGGACCTGGCTATTTTGAGGGGATATATTCTGCCTAATGCACAGTGTTAATGTGGATGACTTAGTATTCTACATCAAAAAACATTCCTGTAACAAGTAATATATAAAATTAATAATGAGAAAACTTCCTCAGAATGAAAGGCTAGACACCACTGAAGCTGATAAAATAGTTAAAGCAAAATTGACACTAATCCTTCAAAACTCTTTCAAAAATTAGAATTTCATTTCCCAAATGATTTTATCAGGCTAGAAATATTCTAAAACCACAATCAAACAAAGATATCATATAAAAAGAAAATTATAGACTGATATCTCCTGGGATCAATGTAATACATCATATAAAAAATAAATGACAAAAATGATATGACCATCTCAATATAGGAAAAGCAGTTGGTAAAATGCAACATACACTCATGATAAAATCACACACATCCACACACACATATATCATACAACAAACCAGAATTACAAGGGAATATTTACAACCCGATAAATTCTTGTATGAAAAAACTCTACTTTTTAAAAATCATACTTAATGATGAAAGACTGAATGCTTTCTCCATAAGAAAAGGAACAAAACAGAATGTGTGTTCTTACTAATTCTGTTCAGTATTACACTAGCCAGGGAAAATATGCAAGAAAAAGAAATTTGACAAAATGGTTTAGAGGTTTTGTTCATCCCTCGTGAGAGCACGTCAAAGTTGGGACAAAACACGGGGTAAATGGCAAATAAAGTCTCCTGGGATCTAGATGAGCAGAAGCACTACAACTAGGGAGAAAAATAATTAATCAATCTGCAATGGTAGGCGGTAGAAGGGGACGAAGACGCCAGGCTGTCCGGTCCTGAGAGGCTGAGTGGGACAGAAGCTGTGGCAGCCGCAGACTATTCTTAAAGGAGCCATGTCTGCCAGCAGACTTTCGGAGTGATAGACCTGCTCTCTCTGAGCACCAGCACCGGGTCAGTGGCACTGGGGGCACCAGGGACTTACAGGGGAACAATACGTTGTCGGAGCTAGGGCTGGAGGCGAGGCTTTCTCCCGGACAGAAGTACTGGCAGTATCCATTGTGCGGACTCAGCACTGCCATAGCTGAGACATTATCGAACTGGATAACAAAAGTCCTTCCTCCCAGAGGATTCCCTGAAACTCCGCCTCCCCCAACTCACAGCCCCACCCAAGCCATATCCATTCGTGTCTTTGGTGAGTGCGGTGTTCCTTGCTGAACATCACAAAGACTCACACTGGTGGCAGCTGGCCTAGATTTCTGGTGTAGTTTCTTGAGGCAACTATAAGCACAGCATCTGTGGATTGCTTGCTGAATCTTAACAGGTGGCCCCAGAGTGGCACAGGCTGGAACTAAACTTGGCCTGCAGCTGAATCTCTTTCAGGACTGTGCCACTGGACACCTACTACACAAAACCATACTAATAAGACAAAGAGACTTAGGAGCTTTGCTTAGTACATAGTAACAGACACAGAAAGGCAGCCAAAATGGGAAGACAAAGAAGCAGAAACCATATGAGAGAACAGAACAGAGATCCAGAAATAATGGAAGCAAGCAATCTAACATATGCAGAGTTCAAAACACTCGTTATAAAGATGCTCGCTGTTAGGGGAAGTATAGATAAATTCAGTGAGAACTTCAACAAAGAGATAAATAACATAAAAATGGGAATAGAAATGATAAAAGAGAACCAGTCAGAAATGAAGAACACATTATCTGAGCTGAAGAGGATATTAGAGGGAATAAACAGAGTGGATAAAGAAGAGAATAGAACCACTGATATAGAGGATGGGAAAGCCAAGGACACTCAATCAGAACGGCAAGAAAAAAGAAGCCAAGACTATAATAATAATTTAAGGAGCCTATGGGACACTATTAAATGTAAAAATATCCATGTCATGGAGATACCAGAAAGAAAGCAAGATGTTGAAGAACTATTTGAAGAAGTATTGTTGGAAAACTTCCCTCACCTGGTGAAGAAATAGACATAAAACCCCAGGGAGCTCATAGAGTTCCAAAAAAGATGAATCCCAGAGGCCCACACCAAGACACATCATAATTAAAATGCCAAAGGTTAAATACAAAGAGAGAATGTTAAAAGCAACAAGAGAAAAGAAATTAGTTACCTATAGGGAGCACCCATAAGACTGGCAGCTGATTTCTTAAAAGAAACTATGCAGGACAGAATATTCAACGTGATAAAAAAAAAACCCAGGATCTACAACCAAGAATACTTTATGCAGCAAAACTATCATTTAGAGGCAAAAGACAGATAAAGAGCTTCACAGACAAAAATAAGCTAAAGGAATTTATCAACACCAAGCCAGTATTACAAGAAATGTTGAAGAGACTTCTTAAAGAAGAAAAAGCATCCCAAAAACCTGAATAAAGAATGGTAATAACTACATTCCTATCAACAAGTACTTCAAATGGAAAAGAATTAAGTGCTCTAAGCAAAAGATAGGGTGGCTGAACAGATAAGAAAACAAGATCTCTACATATGATGACTACAAGAGACTCACTTCAGATTAAAAGACA
>NW_011888814.1:993438-1009607 GCF_000151845.1 Pteropus vampyrus
GAAGACTAATATGTGTTATAGCATGGATGATATTGAAAACATTTTGCTAAATGAAAGAAACTAGACACATTTAAAAGGCCACATACTGATTAATTCTATTTATATAAAATCTCTAGAAGAAGCAAATATGTAGAGACAAAAGATTTATGTTTCTCAGGGGCTAGAGACATTGCATAGGGAGTGACTCTAAATGGGTTTCTTTTGGGGATGATAAATGTTCTAAATTAAACAGTGGTGATGGTTGTGCAGCTGTGTAAATATACTAATAACTACTGAATTGTACAAATTTGAACAGATAAAATTTGATGGTTTTGTATTATATCTAAATAAGCTGTTATTTTAAAAACAGATTAGTGTGCATAATATGATCTTTCACATTTGTGATTTATAAACATGCTTATTTAGAAAAGGGTGATCAATTTTGATTGAATTATTTATTTTTTTGTTATTGAGTTGTATGAATTTCTTATATATTTCGGTTATCAAACCCTGTTTCAGATACATGACTTGAGAATATATGCTCCCACTCAGTAGACTGTTTTTGTTTTGTTTCAGTCAGAATGGCTATTATCAAAAAGTCAGCAAACAACATGCATTAGCTAAGATGTGCAGAAAAAGGAACATTTGTACACTGTTGGTAGGACTGTAAATTGGTGCAGCCACAATGGAAAATAGTGTAGAGATGCCTCAAAAACCTAAAAACCATGTGACTCACCAATTCCACTTCTGGATATTTATCTGAAGAAAACAAAAAACACTAATTTGAAAAGATCTATGCACTCCTGTGTTCACTGCAGCATTATTTACGATAGACAGGATATGGAAACAACCCAGGTGTTCATCAGTAGATGAAAGGATCAAGAAGATGTGGTATATATGTATACAATGGAATATTATGCAACAATAAAAAGAAGAAAATCTTGCCATTTGTGACAACATGGATGGACTTAGACAGCATTATGCTAAGTTAAATAAATCAGACAGAGAAAGACAAATGCCATATGATTCACTTATATGTGAAATCTAAAAATATAAATTAACAATCAAAACAAAACAAAAACAGATTCATAGAAATAGAGACCAAAGAGTTGCTTGCCAGAAGGGAGGGGGAGGGAGGGATGGAGAAAAAGGTGAAGGGGAATATAGTCAATAATACTGTGATAAGTTTGAACAGTGACCGATGATTACTAGAATTAGTAGGATGATCACATTGTAAGGTATAAAAATGTTGAATCACTAGATCGTACACCTGAAACTAATATAAGTATTATAATACTGTATACCGAATATACTTAAATTTAAAAGAAGTATAGTCATGTGGATGGATATATATTGAAATTGATTTTCAATAGTAAATATTCAATAATTTTATAATCAGAAAAATGTTACTTTACATGCTATAGTTGTATTTTGTATAATCTGAGAAAATATGAATATTTATATACATGAAAAGAACTGATAAAGAATATGCAAAGATATTTTAAGATTAATATTTATGCAGGTAGAAAAGTATGCATATTATAAACATACAGATCAATTAATTTTTGCAAAATGAGATCACCTATGTAATTATTATTTTTTTATTTTTTTAAATTATTTATTCATTTTTTATGGTAACATTGGTTAACAAAATCCAATAAGTTTTATCTTCACACTTTAACAGTAAGGCATATATATATTTACACTATGTGTTCACCTCCCATAGTTAGATTTCTTTCTAACCACATATCTGACCCCTTTTACCATGACTATCTCCTCTCTCTTCCCCCACCTCCTACCTTCTGATAGTCTATAGTCCATGTCTATGAGCCTCTGTTTGTTTGTCCTGTTCATTTGTTGCCTTTAGGTTTATATCCCACATATAAGTGATATCATGTGTTTCATAGTTTCTGTCTGGATTATTTTTCTTAGCATGATTATCTGGAAGTTCATTAATGTTGTTGAAAATGGCAGTATTTCATCGCTTCTCATGGCTGTGTAATATTCCATTGTATATATGTACCACAACTTCTTTAGCCAATCATTTATCATAGGGCACTTCAGGTGCTTCCATGTACTGGCCACTGTGAAAAGTGCTGCTATGAACATTGGTGTGCAAATATCTTTTCAGATATGGGTTTTCAAGTCTTTGAAGTAAATAGCCAGAAGAGGGATTGCTGGATCATATGGTAGTTTTTTGAGGAACCTCCATATTGTTTTCCTTCGTGGCTGTACCAATTTGCAGTCCCTCCAGCAGTGTATGAGGGTCCCTTTTTCTCCACATCCTCTCTAACATTTGTTATTACTTGTCTTTTTGATTATAGCTATTCTAATATGTAACTGTTATTTGTCTGGAATTGATTTTATTATGTGATGTGGCCCAAATGTCAACATTATTTTTTATATGTGAGTATTCAGTTAACCTGGCTGACTTGAGGAATGGTTGGTTATTGGGTGATTTGGGACACTTCTCCCAAACTCTCCTGTTCCAAGAGATGTCTGTGAAGAGTGGTCCAGCTGTTAAATTCAGTTTTTCATATTTGAAATGTAGATGCTGGATGGGTAATGTGTGTAATCAGAGATGGCAGCAGTCTACAAAGTATTTGGTGATTGTGAAGCTTTCTGACTGCACTGGAGAAGTCTTTTGTGCCCTGGTCAAAGAAATTACCAAGTCTTTGTGAGACCAGCTCAGGAATGCCAAACCTGAGAATATAACCCTGGAAGGTGATCTGAGTGGATTGTTTTGATGTGTTCCTGGCCCTCTGAGTTAATCGAGGCATCTTGAAGTAGCTTCTGTATCCAGTTGTGTTTTTTCGAGTGTCACCAGCCTTTGTATAACCCTCATGTGGTGTTCTGTCATACTCTCTAGTCCATGTATTGAAAATACTGTACTTTTTCCATTGAATTATGTAGGGCCTTAGTTTTAAATCAAATGATCATCATGTATGTGGTTCTGTTTCTGGCATCTATTATGTTCCATTGGTCCATTTGTTTGTTGTACCAGATCATACTGTCTCAAATTATACCTCCAAGCTGGGATACCTCACAGTGAAAGTCTTTTTTTTTTCTTCTTCAAGTTGGACTTAACCTGGATATTTTAGGTTATTTGTATTACATACCTATTTTAGAATCAGCTTCTATTTTCATAAAACATCTTGGTATTTGGAATTTCATTGACTAAATACATCATTTTGTGTTGAATATTATTTTCTTTAGGACTTTAAATGTGTTATTTAAATGTTTCCTGGTTTATTAGTTTCATATTAAGGAGCTCTCTCCAATGTGGAATTCACTTTACTTAATATTTATTGTGGGTGAATCTTTTTGATCAATTTGGGAATATTTCCAGTTCTTGTCTCTTTCAGTATTGCTTCTCTGACTCAACTCCTTTCGGAACCACAGTTATCCACGTGTCACACCATTTTACTATGATGCTTATTCTTTGTTCAGTACTTCAGTTTGGATATTTTCTACTGATCTGACAATCTGATTTTCTAGACATTTTACTTCTTTGTCTTGAGGTATTAAATTTATTTAAGGAATGTTTAATTCAAGTTTTGAATTTATAAGTCTACATTATCCATATGATTCCTTTTTAAGAATTTTATTCTCTGGTGAAATTTTCTGTCTTTTTGAAATTTTTTTCTGCACCTTTACCTCTATTTTGTTGAACACATTAATATAAGTAATTTAAAGGAGTTTATATCTGTTGTCTGTTTTGTGTTTCTGTTATATATACATGCCTATAGATATGTCTGGAAATTTTTACCTGAATCCTAGACATTTGGTATGATATTTTTAAATCCTCCATTTTTGAGAATTTCCTGTATTACAGTTTAGGTAGACACAGTAGGAACCAATCATGTCAATCTAACTAGGGACTTAAGATTGAGTTGAACTTCCCATAAAATTCTGTCAACACTTTGTTTGCTTCAGATTCTGGGACGTAACCCTATGGTAATTTTTTTAAAGCACAATTGAGTTATTGAATATTCTGATTTGCTCATTGTAATATTTATGCAATTTTTTTACTTCTAAACAATATGGCCTCCATTAAAGGGAAAAATGACAGTGTGTCAGGCTCAGTTTTTCAATTCGAGCTTGTAAGTAGTTAGTATCTAGCCCTTTAAGTCTCTAAATTTTTCTTTCCAATCCCATGAGACTACCAGCAGCTCTCTGTCTTCAACAGTATCCCTGTGAACTAACAAAGCCTGAATTCAAAGCCTCTTGCCCTGTACCTAGAATATTGTGATTATTGACTGTAAATTAACATCTCTATATTTTCCCTTCCTGAGGACTCTTAGATCTCCTAGAGAGGTTGCTTCAGCATCATTTTGACATTGACCAAAAAAAAAAAAAAAATTGTTTCTGTATTCCATTTATTTGTCTAGTGTTCAGGTGTTTTCTCTAGAAATATTGGTCTTCAAACTATTTTCATACTGTTTAAAATACTGTATCATCTTCATAAACAAGAGTAACACTAAGATGTTTTTAATTGTTTCTTTTTTAAAGTGAGCAGAAACTAACCTCTCATTATATTTCAAATATGTTATATAATCATTATTTAATTTTGTGTATAAAAATAAATATATTATGTGAAGAATTTGTTCTTGATTTTCTTCTAACCCCTGAATGTGGAGGAGAATTATATGAGAGTTAAAATGTATCAGTTAGTATTCATTAATTCAGTAAACAATAATTGAACATTTCCGAAGATTAGACAGTTATGTGCCCTGGAACTTATGGAGTTTATTCATCCAATGCAAGACAATTTTATATTGTAATTACCTCATGTAATATTACATTAAGTATATCCTATTATACAAATATATGGTATAAATAGAGTAAAAATCTAAAAAAAAAACATTAACTGGGTTAGCTACGGCTGATTTAATGTATCTTTATATGAATATGTATTTTACTTATATTACAATTATGTATTTGTCCTTCAACTCATGGTTTGGGTTGCTATTATTATGCTCCACATGTACAACTGTGATAAAATACACAGTGACCAGCTGCCCCTTCTGTTCTGAAAATCTCATGAGCCATTTGACAAATTATTATTTTAGACTCTGCCAATAGAGCCTCTCTCTGTCTCCAGAAGTGCTGCTTCTTACCCTTGCAGGCACACCGTGTTTTCTTTCAAATAGCCATGCTGCTGTTGATTGCTTGATTCCATCCCAGTCTGCGGCTGTTTCTCTCTGCCATTGACATTTATGCCACATTGCTTTATATTATGCTCCATGCATCCCTGAAGAATTAATCCTGCCTCCCTTTTATAAAATTCTCCTTTTTTTTAGGTCATTCTACTTTCTCAGATTTAACATTCAGGTAAGATTATTTAGAGAATGAAAAATCCAGTATGGGTGAATTATGATGAGCCCTGTTTCTCCCTCCTCAGTGACTTACCGGAAACTGACTATTTTTCTGTCCTCAAATGTAGTTTGTGTGAGAAGAAAATAAAATCCTTCCTCAGAATACGTGAAGAGATGGATTGAGTCACAAACTCGGATACAGATAAAATAAGTATTTCCAAGTAAATAAATTATATATGCTTTTTATAATCTAAGTAAAATATTTACAACTCTGATTCACAAGTCATAACCTTAACTTTGAAGAAATGTCAAAGTAACTATATTTTGGATTTATGTGCACTTTATGTACTCAATGAATAGTCACAAAACATTTTCCCATCCAAGGGTTATCTAGTTTCCCCATCCAACTGATCAAATTCTCATTATGATAGATTAAATTATAGCACACAAAAATAAAAATATTTATTGACTAAGTACTCTGAAAAAGATGATACCCAAATTTATTCAGATTTATTTAGCATAGAGGATACAGAGAGGAAAGGAATATGCCATATTTTGGGCATTGGAAGGTCAAGAAAAGTAGTTTTTCAATACATGATCTCTACCAGTCAATTTCTATGAATAGTAGTTTAGCTCCCTCAAACCTATCATGTTCTTCAAATATGGGCTTCCTGCTTTAGATGTTGACCTGAGAAATGACCCAATTACACCATTTTTTTTCCTTAATGCTCTTTGTTCTTGTTTTTTTTTTAATTTTTTTCCCCTCCTCTATCTCATTTGCTACGTTCAGTGTTCTTCAAAGAGGGAGGGACTTATGATAGTTTTATATTTAATTCTTTGAAGAACCTACAAACTGTTTCCATAGCTGCTGCATCACTATACATTCCCACTAAAGGTACAAGGGTTCCAATTTGTCCAGCTCCCCACTTCTGGGAAAATATCCCAAAGAACTGAAATTAAGATCTAGAAGAGATATGTGCACTCCCATGTTTATTGCGGCATTTTAAACAATATTCAAGATATAGAAGCAACTGAAGTTTTCATCAACAAATGACTGGATAAAGGAAATATGGTGTATGTGTGTGTATATATGTATATAATGAAATACTTCTCGGCTTTAAAAAGGAAAGAAATTTGGCCATTTGTAATATGGGTGAACCTTGATAACATTATGCTAAGTGAAATAAGTCATATAAGAAAGACAAATACCCTATGACCTCACATATAGGTTTTAAGAGTACAACTCTATAATACATCATATGTATATTGTACTATGTGTTCACCACCTGAAGTCAAATCTCTGTCCATTACTATATATTTGACCTCTTTTACCCTGATCTACTACCCCTTCTCTCCCCCTTTTCCCTTGGTAAACACTAAACTGTCGTCTGTGTCTATGAATTTTTGTTTGTCTTGTTCATTTCAGTTTTACATCCCACATATGAGTGAATCTCATGGTTGTCAATTTTTTTGTTTCTTATTTCACTAAGCATGATAATCTCAAGATCCATTCATGTTGTCTAAAATGGCAGTATTTTACCTTTTCTTATGGCTGAATAATATTCCATTGTATATATACCGCATCTTCTTTAATAGAAAAGATAGCCACTATGACATTGTTAGAGTAAAAGGTAAAACTGAAGCATCACTTATTTTTATCTCACTCTTTTTTTCTTTATTTGGATTCATTTTCCTTAACTTCAGCATTTACAGAAAGTTTTAGGTAATATAAATTAATAATTTAAAATCTATGCTTCCAAAATATATTCCTTAGAATACAATTCCCTTCAGATATTCATCTAAAAATGCATTTGCTAATGTAAGCATTTTAAAAATTCTGCATAAAATAATCTCATTTTGAGAAAAAAAAATGCTTTAATTTATCCAATGAATTATAATGAAGATTTTTGGTAAACTTTTTGTAACTCAGTATTTCCCAAACTTATTTGACCACATAGATTTTATTTATTTTATATATAACTTTTCTTAACATCCTTGTATTCCATCTCTTTTTGTTTTCTTCCAGCATAACACTTAACACATTAACAAAGCTAATTCCTCAAAAACCTTAAAGTATTGCACAAAAACATATACATATGAATAATGGATTAACACAGCGTTCATTGGCTCTTTCTGGTTTATCTTTTATACTATTTTCAGAGCTGGCTTTCTAAAGCATACTTTAGTCTTTGAGGGAAAAAAATCAAAATAAGTCTATCAAGATGAGTCTACTGTATACTCGTTTAAGATATAGTTATATTTTATTTAATATTCATGTATGCTATAACAATGAATGCTATATTCAATATATCTTATCATGAATAAATTCCCCTAAATTTTAGTCATACCATACCATTTCACTGAAGTAGTTCTCTAGTTGTATCTTAACCCCTTAACCTATGTCAATTTAATCTCACTGTATGTTATTTCATTTTCTTTCCCACAGTCAAAGTCATACTTATCTGTCATAGTTGCACAATAGTAAAGTTATATTTTACTTAAATATAACCTCCCTACACACCTTGTAGAAACTTAAAATTTACACTGATCTTTCATCCGTGTTCCCAGAGCTCATGAATTGTATTTCCATTATAGAATGTGTTTAAATCCAAGTTATTCCATAGTCTGTAAGTAACATCAGTGTCTCTCTCAAGTTTAGTGTATTGTTTTGATCATACGATGTATGTAGTGATTGCCAAGTGATCAAAGTTCATATTTTTATATGATTTTTTTCTAATTATTTTCCCCTCTGTTATTCTTAGTGTTCATTAATTGAAACACATTTTTCTTCTTATTTATTATTATTATTTATGCCTACAGCACCTGGTCTTCCTAGGTGGTCTCCCATCCAAGTACTAACCAGGACCAACCCTGCTTAGCTTCTAAGATCAGACATCGAGCTTGTTCAGGGTGGCATGGCCCTATACCATGGACCATGGCTCCACTGGGGAGCAAACCCAGGACCTTCTGAGTGTAAAGCAGACGTGCTAACTGCTACACCATGGAACCATGTCCTGAAACACATTTTTTGGATGCTTTATTTCTTCTGCATAAAAACTTAAAATACTTAAAGGCAAAGTGTCCAAGTCAGAAATATTTTTAAATACAAAATAGTACCTGAAACAGATAGGCAAATAGCAGCGTTAATAAATACTTCTTAGATGGAAAGCATTTCTGGTTCTTTTTTTTTTTTTTTTAAGTGTTATTACTGTTGTCTAAACATTTCTACAAGAATCTTTAGAGCATTTTTAGAGAGGCAATAGTAACAGATAAGACTACACAAGGAGTCTAGGAGTCTAGTTTCATTCAATAATATTTGCATAATTAAACTTGATAGAGCAGCAAGGGAAGCAAACACATTTTACTTGAAGTGAAGACTTGTGCTGTTGTAGAATTCTAATAAGTAAAGCTTGTACTTGCTGGCCCATAGAGAATAAAAAAATTATGCTCTGTGAATGTCTAACCAAGCTAAACATCTCTAGAAAAATAACTTTTCTGTCACATCCCATTATATGAGTGAATAGTCAAACAGATAAGAGACCAAAAAGCTCACATATTTTAGAATTTTATACTCAAGATCTCTTTTTTCACACACACACACACAAAATGAAAATCTAAGATGAATAATTGAAAAATTTAGGGAACTGTTGAGCATATTTGTCATTGCTATATTTACTGCTCACTTTTCCTCATATTTTTACATTTCCTCAGTTACCTATTCAATAAAGTAATGAAGTATGACTGCTTCAATTTATATCATTAGAGCTCTTATATTTAGATTTGTTCATTTCCTAGTATAAGCACAATGATGATCTATTTTGCATATAGATTCTGAATTATTTAGAGAACATTAGTGATTTTCATTTTTCTTTGAACTTGGGAAATCATTTTCTGTCTTGTTATGGAAAGAAGGATCATATTGATGAAATATTACTTAACTTTTCTGTGCTATTCAAAGCACCTAATTTTCTAGGGGAAAAAGCATTGTAAGTATTTTAGAATCAGAAATACTTTAGATTCAAATGAAATAAGTTTTAATTTCTGTTAAGGCGTCTTTTTTGTGCTTTTTGAGGCAGGAGGGAGTGGTGTAAAGAAGCTAAGAGGGACTTTGATTGCTTTTAAAATACCAAGTATAGAACTCTTCTATATTACAGCTACCATGTTGTGAACATCTTCTTCCAGTTTTCATGTATCTAAATAATATGCAACCATCCCGAAAAGTAGTTTTAGCATTCATGGTATGATTGGCAAATGATTAAATTGTTTTCTACATTTTATATATGATTGAGAGCTCTAAAAAGCCACTTTTTAAACTGACAAGCATATATGGCCAGGTAAAGAAACATGTCCATAAAGATCATTTGAGCATGTTTCTGTTTACTCAAGGAAAGGAAATTTAGAGAATTCCTGTTTAGTTAGTTAGACTCAATCAACATCTACCAGATGCACCACTTTATCTTCTCTTTCTTATTGTCTGGCTTACTCTTTTCCTCGATGACTTAGTTTTCCCTTCCTTCCAGTTTAGTTTATGGAAGTATTTGTCTTTTGTGTGTCTGTATGAAGATAGAGAACATACTTTCCTCTGTCTCATTTTTCTTATGCCTTACCCTCTCTCTGTGTTATTTTCTGTCAGGGATCACAAAGTGTGTCCTACTGAAATATCACTAATAACTATGGAATTAGGAGGAGAAGATAGAAAATGTTCATTGAATCTTGAAGGCTTTATTCCAGAGTTTTTACATGTTATTTATACTCACATCTCATTAACTATTAGAATGAAATGCAGTTCTACTTTGTGACTGGAAGGAGGAGAAGCAGAAATGCTATAGATTAGTACTAAGGACTACTACAAGAAATTAATTTAACCCTGTAATAATCTATAATTTATCTTTAATTTTTAATGAAATTGTTCAATTTTAACAAATTGAACAGTAAAATTGTTCAATTTTAACAAATTTGTAATTAAAAATACTAAGCCATGATTTAGTTTACTACTAAAAGTAACTCATATTGTATCTTATATAGTATCTGCTAATTGTCACAATAATTTGGCTACAGGTGACAGAAAGAAAATGTGCATAAACCACATTATCTGAGAGTTGGGAAGGCATTTCAAGATGGATTACCTATCTTGTCTCTTACTTTGAAGCTGGTGTTGGGCAAGGATAATATATGTTGATATAATTATTCTTTATTCCTCATGAATTATTTTCACTGGCAGATGTGGGCTCTAGAAATGTAAATTATTTTTGCCTCTTAATGTCAAAGTCAAAGTTGGATTTCTCATTTTTCAAGCATAATTTGGCTATAGTTAACCTCTACTGAGTATAGTAAGCAGAATTCCAGATAAGAGTTGAAGCATATTTATGTTTTCCTGTGTTTACATAATTCAGGTGTTAGCAATAAACTCAGAAAGAGTTTATACAGAATTTGGGCTCTTCTACTTTGGCCCTCTTCTTTCTGAGTTAACTCCTTAATTTCCAGCAGATATGGTCATGGTTTTTCTGGACCTTGTCCTTTGATTCTTTAAGCCATAAAATGTATTTATTAGTGTTTTAGTCATCTGCATGGTTCAGTATGGGTCATTTTATGGGGTCAGGGCCATAAAAATAAGATAGTCAATCAATGTTGTTCCCATGTTTCAAGTTTTGACTTCCCTCTGCTGTCTACCTACTTTTCTAAACTCTCCAGTTCCTCTGGTGTATATATTTGTTATCTACATGAGTTTTGGTACAATAAGAGCTGTACAGCCACACCTGAAACATAATTCTTAAATATGAACTTTTAGAATTACTCTCAAAAAACATTTCAAGAGTAATAGAAGTTAATATATCTGAGTCTCCTGATACATTCTACAAAAACTTACAGTTTAACAATAAAAAACAAAATATGAGGGGATGACCTGTTGTGAAGGGTAAGAGGCACAGGCAGAGTAAAGAGACTGTTCCTGGAGAGGAGTGGCCTGGCCTGAGATGTAAGAGGCTAAACAACCAGAAGAGTATCCATTCATGGGGCAGCCCAATTACTATCTAAAGGGAAGAATTGATTGGCATGGCATATTGTAATTCAAACAGAATCAAGGGCATTTAAGTGCAAGATGTGCAAATGAACAACAGACATATCAAAAGATGCTCAACTTCACTAACTGTTAGGGAAATGCCAATCAAAACCATGAGGAGATACTACTACACTTCTGTTGGGATTATTATCAGCTATTACCAATAAGATAAATAATAAAGTGTTAAAGAGGTGGGGAAAAGAAACTCTTATATACTGCTGGTGGGAATGTAAATTAGTACAGCCACTATGGAAAACAGTATGGATCTCCCTCAAGGATTAAGAATATAATTACCACAAGACTCAATAATCTTTCTTCTGGTTGTCTACCCCCAAAATTTGAAAACATTTATCTGTAAAGATATATACATATATATATACCCCAATGTTCATTGCAGCATTATTCACGGTGGCCAAGATATGGAAACAACAGAGGTGCAATTTGATAGATAATTGGATAAAGAAGGTGTGGTATATATACATGATGGAATATTACTCAGCCATAAGAAAAGATGAAATACTGACATTTGCAACAACATGCATAGATCCTGAGATTATCATGCTAAGTAAGATAAGTCCTGAGATTATCATGCTAAGTAAGATAAGTCAAACAGAAAAAGTTGAGGACCATATGATTTCACTCATATGTGGGATATAAAACTGAAAGCAACGAACAAATAGGACAAACAAACAAATCTCATAGACACAGACAACAGTTTAGGGATTACCAGAGAGAAACGGGAGAAAGAGGGAGGTAGGTAAGGGAAAGAGGATCAAATATATGGTGATGGAAGGAGATTTAACTTTGGTGGTAAACACACAATGCAATATACAGATGATGTATTATTCATTTGTACACTTGAAACCTCTATAATTTTATTAACCAATGTCACCCCAATACATTTAATTTAAATATATGTGGACACAACAAAAATCAGAATCTAAGCAAAGAGAGGAAGCTGTCCTAATGGAGAAAGATATAGTAGCAGAAGTGGGAGATCTATTACATGAGGATGAAATGAGGTGATGGAATAATATACATGTTAAAGATCATTGAGCCCTATTTCTCACTTTCTCAGAAGTAGTTACAAACCCAAAAACAGGATCATGAGGCAACGAGTTGTCAAACTACTTTCAAATAATTCAATAGAAAGTTATTCATATTTATTTTATTTCCACAGTTTATAAATATTTTTAAATCTAAAATATATATTTAAAAATAATTTAAAATACATCACTGTACTGTTTTAGATCTGACATGAAAAGAGCTCAGAAGATATCACTCCCATCATAAAAATAAGAAAAAACTTAAACAGAAAATCATTGATGTTTCATGGACCCATCAGAGAAATGAGTTTGCAGGGCAAACTACCACCTAGGAATCTCGAAAATCTGGAAAGTCACAGCACAGGTAGACTATTTAGAACAGAAACTATTGGTAGGAACACTTACATGTAAATGTAATGAATTGCTGGAAGCTGAGTGTATAATATCTGAGAAACTCCTGAGGCTTCAGTTTTATAGAGAAACACCATAATTTTGTAGGTTTACCTCTTGGTACCCTGACACAGTCTCGTGATAAAAATACAAGAGTCTCCCCTTGTTTTGGAAAAAGGAAAGAAAGAATAATCATTTTGAAATACACCTTGAGCATTCTATATAACAAAGTCCTACTCTCAATGGGTAAAGACAAATGTCTTTGAAAAATGTCTGATTCTAATTCTGTGTAGTTAATATGCAAGATGAACCTATAGTGCCAGAATGTAAGGAAAGCTAAAAAAAAAATTTACTATTATGAATGTATGTCAAAGAGGTAAAGAAGCCAACTGAAAGGGCTCTCAATGGCCAAAGGCAGAACAATTTAACAGGAAAATACTAAAGTAGTAGTATATTCAAATGTATAAAATAAATATCCATGTGTTTACATTAATATGATAAATGTTTAAATTAATAGATAAAGTAAGAGAAACACATTTATCATGCAGAATAATTCCAAATAATTTATGTAGATATTTTGCCTTCAAAGACATAGAGAATAACCTTCCACTCCTAAAATGAGGCTATATCTAGTGATTTCATTCTCAGAATTACAGTATGGAGAAGGAGGTATGCGTGGGTAAGAGTAACTTTACAGCAGAGAAATCTGAAATCAGATGATCAAGGTCAACATCAGCAGTAATAAATCACATTGATAGCATGTATCCTTGATAGATGTAATAAAAATAATACTTTATCTCTATAATCTCCTTCCCTACAATCTTAGTCTATTCATAACTAAATTATCAGACCAATTCCAATAAAGCCACATCCTACAAAACACCTGATCAGTGTTTCAAAATTGTCAAGGTAATAAAAAACAATGAAAGTCTAAGAAACAGACTCCAAAAGATGCTTAAAGATAGGACTACTAATTGTAATTTTGCGTTCTGGATGGAGTCCTAGAATAGAAAACAATGTTGCTAAGTAAAAAACTAAGGATCTAAATAAAGTATTGATTTTAGTTTATATTAATGTATTAGCTTATTAATGTATTAACTCCTTGATTGTAACACATGAACCATATAATGAAAGAGGTTAATAATAAGAGAAACTGTTGGATATAGAGATTCTCTGTACAATTGTCAAAACTTTTGTTAATCTAATTCTATTGTCAAAAAAAAAAATTGGTTCAAAATATGTTGAAGAAATTACTTTACAATGATGAAAATATTTTACTTATAAAACAATAATTTCATCAAGAAACTAATAATCCTATTAAGCAACTCTTAGGACAAACTGAAAAATCAAAAATGCAGAATTTCTAAAGCATGCTAATAATGAAAATACTGAATATTTAATGTTTGTGGATTTCAATTAAAATTCTGACCATAGGAATAGGAAAATTTTTAATACTTGTGTCTAAAAATATAAGTTTACAAAGAGGATTTTATGAATTTGACCTCAAAGGCAAGGGAAATAAAAGCTAAAATAAATGAATGGGATTACATCAAACTAAAAAGCTTCTGCTCAGCAAACAAAACAGACACTTCTCCCTAGAGGACATACAAATGCCCAACAGATATATGAAAAGATGCTCAACATCACTAGCTATTAGGGAAATGCAAATCAACACCACAATGAGATACCATCTCACACGTGTTAGAATAGCTATCATCAACAGGACAAGTAATAACAAATGTTGGAGACGATACGGAGAAAAAGAAACCCTCATACACTGCTGGTGGGACTGCAAACTGGTACAGCCACTATGGAAAACAGTAAGAATGATCTACCATATAATCCAGTAATCCCTCTACTGGATATTTACCCCTAAAACTTGAAAACCCATATCTGAAAAGATATTTGCACACTGATGTTCATAGCAGCATTATTCATGGTGGCCAAGACATGGAAGCAACCTAAGTGTCCTATGATAGATGATTGGCTAAAGAAGCTGTGGTACATATATACAATGGAATATTAGTCAGTCATAAGAAGAAATGAAATACTGCCATTGGCGACAATATAGACAGACCTCCAAGTAATCATGCTAAGCAAAATAATTCAGACAGAAACAGTTGAAAATCACATGATATCACTTATATGTGGGATATAAACCTAAAAGCAACAAAAATAGAACAGGACAAACAAACAGAGACTCATGGACATGGACAATAGACTAGTGATTACCAGAGGGAAGGGGATGGAGGAGGAGGGGACAGGTAGACAGGGTAAAGGGGGTCTAATATGTGGTGACAGAAAGAAATCTAACAATAGGAGCTGAGCATACAGTGTAAGTATACATATGCCTTATTGTTAAAGCGTACAGATGAAACTTATTGGATTTCATTAACCAATGTCACCATAAAAATAAATAAATAAATAGATAAATAAAAAGTTAAAATAAAATTAAAATATAAGTCTAAAGATGATTAAACTAAATTCTCAGTATGAAAACATATAAAATATATAACAAAAACAAAGAAAGAAAGCAGAAAAATAGCAAAGATAAAACAAAAATTAATTAATGGAAAATAGTAGAAGTAATTAATTTTAAATGTTTTTTTCTGAAAAAGACATTTATCCAAATATAATAATTAACAAAAATGAAAAAAATCCAAAAAATCCAAAAAATATCAAATTAGACATGACAGGGAGGAATTAGCTAGTGAGACATGAGCTCTTTAAAAATATTTATCAGATAACTTTACAAAACTCTATATATGTATTTTTAAACAAGCTTGATTAATTGATTCTTTTCATAGAAAAATTTAATTTGCATAAATTAACTTTAGTATATTAAGAAGCCTTAAATTAAATGATCAAACATAGCAGTATTAATTAATGAGTCAACCTAAAATGTGTGCTTTTTAAAGTAAAGCAGCATAAAGCCCAAAACATCACCTATGAAGTAATCTTGCCATTAATGAACCTGAATTTTATCAAACCTCTAATCCTAACTCTCCATTTACAGAGAATATAGCCAAAAGTTAAAGGAAAACATGAAGAGACATCTAAAAAAGTAATGTATGTGTGTCATTTTACAAAAAAGTTTTAGTCTTTTTAAAAGAAAATATAACTAATAAAATTAGCAATGACCAAAACCAAAACAAAACAAAATTCAAGAGGATTGTCTGGATGAAGAGACTAGAGATCTAAAGAATTAAAGAATTAAATAAAGAAAGAAAGAAAGAAAAAAAAGAGATCTAACAACTGGATGCAATATTTAAATCTTGATTGATTCCTGGGGAAATATAATCATTAATATTAGATTGATAGATGATGGATGTATAGATAGACAGATGAATGTATAGATAGATGATAGATGATAGCTAT
>NW_011888814.1:1012592-1014991 GCF_000151845.1 Pteropus vampyrus
CCAGGCTAATTAATGAAATCAACAAAGTAAACTCTAAGAAACCTGTATATTATAAATAGTTCTTTCTGAATTGCCCTTGTGAATTAAGAACAAAAGGATAAAAATAAATAATCAGAAACAATTGTTAACAGGTCTTGTCAAAACAAAGACTTTGCATAAAATATCATTACGAAAACATCTTAGGAGATATTATTATAAAATTATCTTAGTGTTTTATTTTTCTTGACTTGGTTTTATTAAGAAAATCAACTTTTTTCCTCTAGGAGTTCACAAAGAACAAAAATGCTGTAGCAATGTTTTTTCATTTTTCTTTTCTTAAAATTTAGTTTTTCTGCTAGAGGCAAAGCTGCTTCTGGAGGAAGGTGTTAAATCATGCTTCTAGCTCTGCTCCATTATTTTATACACTTTAGAATAGAACTAGAAATATCTTCAAATAGAAATTTATATGGTAGCATTAAATAACTTCAAACTCAATGTGCTTCTTCAAGGATGAACTAAGTGTTCATAGGCAGCTTGTACTTAATAGTCAAGCAGAAGCACACTGAAAATCTTTAAAGAGTAGGAAAGGACTGAGATTTTCTACAGTTTTCAACACTTGAAAGTTTTAGTGATGACAAAATCATTCTTAATAACCGTTGCTTTTTATGGCCTATCTTTTTCTAGAACTTCCATTTATCAAAATTATTTCGATAGTTAAAACTGAGCAAAAAGATATCAATAATAAAATGTATAATTGAATGAAAAACAAGACAAAGGAGCCCTGTGCAAGCACATAAAATACAGTATTATATAATATTAAATCTACTGCAGCTAGCCAGTAGCATACATTCAAAATTAAATTAACAGGCTGATGTTCCAGGCTGGGAAACATTGATTTAGTTCCTACTAATGATCCCCTAACAGAAAGCTTCAGTGCATGATGGGATGCATTTTTGCATAATGTTATTTTGCCACAAGCTGACTTTCTTCAGTTTTGACAAGGAATGAAAATGCTTAAAGAGAGTATTTTAGAGGAAATGTAACTTTGTGCAGAGACATCTGAAAGATACCATTACAAACTAGCACCTTCTTTCAGAATGATCTGCATACGTAAAATGGAATCATCTACTGACTACAAACTGAAAAATAAATGACTGAAAGATGATAAATGGATGCTGGCACTTGGTGAATTCTCTAATTCTTTTCTCAGGGTAGAAGTCAGTAGTGCCAGTGAAAGTTCTGAAAGTAAACACTCCTCCCTGTGGGTGGTACATGAATACCTCATGCCGATACTTGGAATTTTGAAGCTACTTGGTTGTGCTGACAGAGGAGATCATCCTAACAGAGGCTAGAGAGCAGGACGTTAACACTGTACCTAAATGGCAGTAAGGGCTATCTATAATGTACTTTCCTTTAAAGACCATTTTGAGTATCTGGAAGTAAAATTTCAACTATATTTCCATTTGCGGACTTTAACATTACTAGAGTGGTAGCATTTCCGAGAACACAGAATGAGGCCAACCTGGAAAGTTGGTTTTATGGACACTTACCTGAAACTTACTAATAATATCCAAGCTTTGGATTTTATTCATAGATCAAAATTTTATGTGGCCTTTGTAAGCTCCTGTAAGATTAAATTAAAATGATAAGTGAGACTGTTTGTTGAGCAACACAAGGAATATTTACTAATAGTTGGTAAATCGCTAATCATGGCTATTTTATCCTATTGGTTAGACTTGTAAATTGAACACATAGAGAAAAAGCTATTATATCAAAATGTCCCATAAATTTAGGTGTATTTTATATACGCATTTATGAATAATTTAAATATCATGTACATTTATTGTAGAGTAACCATTTTACTTTGTTTCTAAAATATTAATGGATTCTTTAAGATGAAATTTCTGGAGCCTACATAGTAAGAAATTTTCACTCTACAGAATTTGTAATAATTTTATTCAGACTATTCTGTTCATAAAATAATAATTAATAAAGTGAAACATGTAGAAAAGTACAATATTCCTGTGTGATACTTGAAAGATAACAGATTATTTTCAGAATTTAGCACAAATTTTGACTGTATAGAAATCCTAAAGTGATTATTTTTTGTTTGCTATATCAAAACCAAGTGAATCTCTATTATTTATCTCTTGGATAATAATGACTATTTGCTCCAGATTCTTGAAAGAAAGAAAATGAACTTTTTAAAATTAATTTGAATTGCTCTTAGAATTATTAAGATTTTGTTTTATATAAGGAACTGTTAATAATTGCCTGGACTCAAACTCTGTGCTTTTATGTAATTCAAAGAAATTATGTTTATTATTTATTTTTACTTACCAAGCAATAAAGAATGAATAGAATGTAGAACATTTCTTACTGATTATACATGGAAAGTACCTGTACTTTTATTCATACAT
>NW_011888814.1:1016146-1018319 GCF_000151845.1 Pteropus vampyrus
TGGTTGCATGGGGGGCGGGGTGGGGGGGCAAAGATGATCACAGGGTACAAACTTCTCATTATAAGATGAGAGCAATTCCTGGGGATCTAATGTACAGCATGGTGACTATAGTTAACAATACTGTATCGCTGAAAGTAGATATTAATATGCTCATCAGAGAAAAAAGTAACTATGTTAGGTAATAGATGTGTTAACTATCTTTGTCATGGCAGTTATTTTGCAATATTAGATATATCAAATCATCATGCTGTATACTTCAAATTTCTACAATGTTATATGTCGATTATATTTTAATGAAGCTGGAAAATAAATTTTATTTTTTTAGAAAAGAAGTCTCGATAGGATGTGAAAGGTTGGTTTACCTGCTTTGCCCAACCTAAATCCCAGAATCTTGACTTCTATGGTGGTGATTTTATTTTTAATTTAGGGTTTACTAAATCTGAAAAACTGCTTTCTTTTTTTAAAAGAATGGCCACACTCAGAAACTATATTGGACAATTAAATATGCCAAAACACTGAATTCTGTGTAATAGGCTTTAATTTCCTTATCACTGAAGATCTAGCAAATAAATAAATGCAGTTTAATCATAATATCCTTTAATATTCTACAACAATAAGAGTTCCAGATATAGAGTGCTCACTATATACCAAAATCTTTTTTTTAATCCAGTCAATAAGTTAACTCTTTTAGTATACAAGATAGTCCTATGGTTTAGATACTATTATTATTCTCATTTCTCAGAGGAGGAAAATTAAATGTAGAGACTGAGTTATTTGCATGAGTTTATACAGTAGTTAAGTAGTTGAGCTTGGATTAGAAACCCATCAGTCTAGATTTAGAATCCTTGTTTTTATTATTCATGTTTTTATGCCTTATATTTAACATTTTTTCCAAATGTGCTTTCTAATAATCCTGTGTTATAGACAAAGAATATACAAGGAGATTCAGGGACAATATGTAATTTTCCTAAATGAGCAGCTAATAAGTGGCAGAACTGAGATCATGTATAAGTGACTCCAAATTAAATCATGCTTTTCTACATCAGAGTTTGTTATGTATATCTCCTCAAAAAAGTGTATTATAGATCCAGTCATGTTAAATCTATTTTCTGCTTATAACAATTTCTTGATGATAAACTTCTGTGATATTATTCTTTGATTAAAAACATGCAAGTACTTTTGTTTGGTCTTATGTTTATTTGGGAAATGCATGGAAAACTAGTTTTGGTGATTTAAAAATTTGCAAAAATCAAAGATATTAACTTATGTAGTTTTAAAAGCAAAACTAAAGTCAAATGTTCTGAAGTTCAGTGTTCTTGAGTCACAGCTTCATTATAATTCTTGCTTGTTGCAAATCAAAATTATTAACAATGTTTAAAAAACCCAAATGTTTTCCTAGATTTTATTTATCATGGGTGCAATTTTTTAAGTGCTAATGTAATAATACTCATAAAGTTAGAAAAAAATGTTTGCTTTGATTTTCTGTCACTTTGTTTTTTAAGATAAAATTCTTTTACCTGTGGCACTAATTACTCTTGATGCAACAACTACTTTAAGTTAAATAATAAATGTCCTCTGAGAATGTGCTTTCTAAAAAAGGAAACCTGACTCATCTGAATTCCACACTGCTTTTAAGATATTGTTGTTTCCCATAAGTATTACAGTAGGCCTTACTACAAATAGTTCTCTGCTCCAAATTTATACAAGTGAAATTAATCTGTGGTTATATCTATATCTACATATTTCAATGTATAACTATTCATATATAGATATATCTGAAATATATGCAACTGTTATGTTGACTTGATGATTATTATATAATTTATCATTATAAATAAATTCAGATTAAATATACCTTGTGTTGTATAGCAAATATTGTTTTTATGTATCATTTCATATTTACACAAGAATTCAACAAGATGTTAAAAGAATATTACTCGGCTATAAAAGATATGAAATACCGTCATTTGAAATAACCTGGATAGACCTTGAGATAACCATGCTAAGTGAAATAAGACAGAAAAAGTTGAAAACCATATATTAGTCAAGGAAAAAGAGAGTTAAGTACCTTCAATAAAAGCTGCAAGTTCTATTAGTTCATCCAGAATCTTTGCATTATTCACGATAGCCAAGAAGTGTAAACAACCTCAAATGTTCATCAATGGATGAATTG
>NW_011888814.1:1019784-1041389 GCF_000151845.1 Pteropus vampyrus
TGCTATAGCTCTATGAATATTACAGCACTTTTGGCAATCTAATGTGCTCCCCCAGAAATTTCATCTGCCTTCTAGTGTTAGTGTTTCCAGGATTGGTAGAGAAGAAAAATATACCGCCTGTTTTATATTCTTCATTTTGTCATTTATGGGCACCCCTATAGTCTGAAAATATATGCCAGATAATTTTAGGTTGAATAACTTATCTCTTAGTGGATATGATGAGGACTAAAACTATAAAAATCATTTTTTGGTTCCCATGATCATACCTTCAATCCTAATCATTTATGAGACTTTGATGTTGCATTGCTCTATGAGACCCTCTGTAGAACATACCTATTAAACACTCATAAATAATACAACATCATTACAATGAAAAATTCAATAAATATTCATGGTTTCATGCCCTACGCCAAGTGCTGTATATAAAGATGGAGTAAACAGAGTTGGTCCCAGCTGTCATGGAGCTTGTAGTTCGATCACTAAAGAACCGTACAACAGCAAGATTCAGTTCATGAAGCATTACTAAATTTCTACAAACGGAAATAATCTTTCTTAAGGTTTGTAGCTCTTCATGTGTACCTCTATTAAAATATTTTATGATCTGACTTGTTAATGCATTTATATGTCAACTGTTCCTTGTGGACTATACACTATTGTATAGCTGTATATGCACATAAAAAAAACATTGATAAATGTTATTTTAAATTCAATAAAATTTATTTTTCACTATATAAAATAAACTACATCATATTTCTAAATCACTAAGAGACTAATGAGTTTGGGTGTCAGAAATATTCTAAACCCTAATAAAAGCAGCTTCATAAGTATTCAGGCAATAAATTTGTGGTTCAATGTTGTTTACTTGATTACAATTTTAACCACAAAGGGACATAGGTAAAGATCTTAATAATACCCTTATCTTAGATTGGGCTAATCATAGGCAAGAATTCTCATAGCATAATTGTCAGGAATATTGTCCCGAAAACGTGAAGAAAGTGCTTTGTGAGTGGCTTATAGTTAAAGATCTGGCTCATTTATAGTGATAAATTTTACCCATTAAGCAGTAATTATCAAACAATATATTCTTATTGTTGGAGATTCTAGTGATAGAATCTTGCCACATACAAATCACAACCCTTTCCTGAGAGTATATGCATAGTCTCTAATACTTCAACTCTGTCTTACAAAATTGTCTGAAAATAAGTTTATGTATTGGGTTGTATGATTACATTTGTAGTGCAAGGTTTGAATAACTATTTTATCTATGGTTCTTTTGCAGAATTTTTAGTTCCAGCAAATTAGTCACAGGAAAATGATATCATAATCATTTGATTATGTGGATTTAACATTTTGTTAAATGTAATTCTTATTTTCTCAGTGTTGACAGAGGCTTCAAAATGGAGAATGAAGTAACAGATTGCAAGGAATTCCACATTATAAATTGAGATGGGGTCCATCTCTTCCTTTAAAGACATGTAAAGGAGACGAACAAAATTAGTTCTACTAGGATTAACTAATTGCCCCTTTCAGTTTATATAAAAAGCTGAAGAGGCCAAGAAAGTGTTCCTTGGGGAGAATTGTTAATGTGCTAGATTTTTTTCCTCCAAGGGACAAGGAAATGGCGGCTCCTCCCTTCTAGATTCAAAAAGATGTTTCGAGGGAAATACTCATAAAGTTTGACATGTTTATTCTGGAATTCGAGAAACAAAGGTTTCATGTTTTATTTAAATACAAACTATTAAGAAGCCAAATCTGTGCCTGGACCAACCTCTGTCTGCAGGTAGAGCAAAAGAAAGTTCCTACAAGTTGCCTTTTATTCATTGAGCAAGGCACATGTCTCCGGGCGCTCGTCTCAGACAGAGACAGCAATGGCTCATCACAGCAGGATCATGTCCAAGGAATAGACAAAGTTTTCTTAGAAAAGGTGGATGACTGGAAGCTGAGAGGCTAAGAAAAGAATCTTAAGTGGCTAGGGTAGAGGGCAAAGAGGACTTAGCTGCTCCAAAGCAAATACATTTAGTAATTTTCAGCTGGGGTGGAAGAGGAGGAATCTCCAAATGTGACCCACTAAGTGGGGCCTCCTCAACCTCTCTTACATCCTTCACCAGACGCTGGAAGAGTCAGAAACAGCAGTCAGTGAGTTAGGCATTAAGTATAATGAGAAGAGAGAGGAGGCCAGCCAATGTTCTTGCTACAATTTCACAAGCAAATGTCCTAGCTGTACGGAGAGAAAAGATTTAAAATGGAAAAGAGTTGGAAGTTTTGACATTAATGTCTTCTATTAATTACTGATAAGTTAGTATTTATATGACTTCAAAAAATAAACTAGAAAGGTTACGTAGCGTTTTGTCCTTTAATCCAAAAACAAGAAGAGAGGAATCCGGAGAGAAGATTAAATGATCATTGGTAGAGAAGAAAGGGAGTTATCTTTGCTCCCTGCTGAATCCGATTTATGCAAGAAAGCTGCTATACAACTGAGAGCGTCAAAGCGATCACTTTTTCAGAAGATACAATTCACAATAGTTATCAGAATTTGAATGTTTATAATCACATAGATATTATTTTTCTCGGTCTTTTTAGATTAGGTCTTTATAATCAAAATAAAGAATAGAGTTGAGCATTTGACATATTTGACTAAACCATACATTTTAAAAAACTACATAGGCAAAAAAGGCCATGGGTTTAACTCGAATTATCATAGATTCTGAAATTTTGTAAATTATATAGTTTAAAATTTTTTGATATATTTATTTAACATATTTGAAAATATAGAAGTTTACAAATCAAAGTATTTATTGATTTTTATATTGAATTATAATGTCTTCATCAAAATTATGCCTTATTATATGTAATAACATAGAAAAATCATACAATATACACAATATATCGTTAAGCATAAAATCTGGAAACCAACTGCGTTAGTCAGGGTTCAATCAGGAGACAGAGACTACACAGTAATTGCAATAAAAAAAAAAAGAGAATTTTTAAGAAGAGAAAAGGGATTAACTGCACAGAGCCCAGAAAGAATACACAGATATAGGCAATAGCCACTATCTTTAGGGCTGAGGCAAAGCCCCCAAAGAAGGAACAAATTTGGAAAATACTCCCCCCACAGCTGCCAACCAGATCTCACGGCAGAGAATGCAGCTCAGGCCCTGGGTGCTGAAAAGTTTGCTGGGATGACAAGGCAAACGCTGGCAAGCGGGCGTGCCCTTTGAGGCACTTGCCAGACCTCCTGGGAAGTTGCGCATAAAGGTGGAGCTGCTAGAATATGCTGGGGTGAGTGCGCTGGCTGCCTCATTAGCAGCTGGTAGGAGAAGAAAGAAGAAAACAGAAGCGCTACAGAATCTTTCTCCTCCAATGTCCCTCTGGCACCATCTACTGACAAAGCTTAAATGTTGTTCCAGCTGGCTTAGGAGAAATATTTGCAGAGTTGAGAAAGGCAATGAAAATTGGATGTGCAGCTGAGAAGCAATAAAGTGATAAATGGCATGCCAACTTTATTATGGCAAGTTTATTATAAAATCTGGAAGGATTACATATAGATGAGTGAATGGATAGAAAGTAGAGATATAAAATATTTTGGCATATGGGAATCTGAAAAATATTACATAATATTATAAATGATATTTAGTATAGACAATTAATAAGACAGCATAAGTGTTAATTTTATTTCGACAATTTAAAAAGAAATGAGAACATGAGTAGTGCTAGCACATCAGTTAGGTTTTCCATGAAATGAAATTAAGATGCACATCAGTAGGAAAAATAGAATGTACTAGGCTATATATGTGACTGAGAAAATAACATTCAGACTATGTCAGGATTCTCCACCTCTGCCACATTAAAATAATGAAAATTAATATAGCCAACCCATTATTTTCTACACCTAAATTGCTTTTCCTAAAAGATTGCTTTTGAAAACTTAGATCCAGTGTAATTAATTTTCTGAAATTACATCTCTTTTAAACAGATGTTGTTAAATTATAAGAGTTGCCTAGAATATGAGGATTTTGCATTATTTTCCTGTGTAGCCATATCTATCCTATTAATGCAGTAATTCTCAAAATGTGGTCCCTGGACCAGCAACATCAGCGTCACCTGGGAACTTTTTAGAAAGCAAGTCTTTAAGCTTTACCCCAGTCTCCATGAGAAATTGATCCTTAAACCCAGTAATCTCTGCTTCCAGATTATCTCTAGGTGATTCCGATGCATGCTCATGTTTGAGGACCACTGATAGGTTTTGCCAACCTAAATTTTTCTTGCAGTCGCTCCAGACTTATAGAACATTTAGTGAACATTTCTTTATAGAGGTCACTTGAATATGTTTTATTCTAAAGACTTCTTCTTCTGGTAGAGCTTCACATTTATTTCTGTCATATTCATTGACTGGACAGATTGTAAATATTGCCATCTGGAAGTTATTATATATAGAAAAAAACAATAAAATAACATCTTTCTTTCAAAAAATTGTGCATTTCAAATATTTGGCATTCCAAATATTTTAACTTTTGCCAGTTGGAGCATTAGAGCAAGTGTCAGGATCAAATAACTAATTTAATGTGATCTGTTAAAATTGAGCATTCATGTCAATTCAGATTTTTGTTTTTTTGCAAAAAAAGTTCTCATTACTTTTAGAGATTTCTCTATATTCTAGAAGTATCATTCTGCTAAATAGCATTTATTTTTAGTTTATAATCAAATAGTTTTAAAATTCTGTAGGGTAATGCTTCCAAGTTACTTAAAAGTAGATATTCCTGAAATGGATTTTTTATTCTAGACTGCTTTTCTTTTTCTCCAACATCAAATTTTAATTTAAAGCATTTAAACAGTTTGCTAAGAAACCACAAGCTTCCAGATAATGTTGCTATTCACTCATTGTATATATCTCTGGTATTGTATTACAAGCAAAGCGAGTGTCATACTAACATGTTCAAGAATCTTCATAGCTATCTAGTACCTGGTTACAAGCAAAGTGCTATTCTCTCCGGGTGGATTTCATTTCCCATTTTAGGATTGTGGGCAGGGAAACAGACCAAGTTGACCTCGAAGTCTGAGATGATATATCTTTTTTTGTTGCTGTAATTTCTATCCAAATTACCCACCCAGATTCTGCACTGGGCAATGTCCACACATAATCAGTAGACCATTTGTTCTCTGTCTCTCATCAGCTTCTCAAAGTAAAGTTTCAAGCCTCATTCACATGTCCGCAGACACTACCTAAGCTACCACTGACTTAACATAATTGCAAATTGAATGTTTCATTTTATGTTACTTTTCGTCATTACGGTAAAAGAAGTATTCATGATATCTGGCTCAGAGTGAGGCTGTTAGACAGCATTACCAATTACAAGGTGCTGAAACTCAATAAAAAAACACATACCTTCTCTTACCTTTGGATATGAAGAAAGAGAATTATATTTTAGAGTTTCATTCCATTTATGCAGCATTGTCTCGATGCAGCCAGTGAGGCCACAAAGTCAGATTTCCATGGGGCAACTTCCTCTTTTGGTATTTTGTAAGCATTTATAGAAATTCTATTCTTCCTATGACAGGTTTTGAAGAATATAACAAGAACTTTTTGAGAGATTCTAACTCATTTGTAGACAGATAAAGACAGCACGCATTTTAGAAGAATTTGAAATTTAGCTGGATGAATTCCCTCCTACTGTTCTTAGCACAAGGACTTGATCTTTTTTCCCTCCAACCAGTTCTCATTTCACTATGTGAATTCCAAAATTCTATTCTCCCCTAAAGGCATACATTTCTGCTTAAAGTGTTTCTCTTGCATATATATTACTATATGCCAGAACTACAAAAGTTCTATTTTTTTAAATTAAATTCTGCACCAAACTGCCTTTTAAAAAAATTCCCTATATTTTTATTGAAAATTTCATGCACTTTTTTCTCCATATTAATGAGATATGATTGACAAACAGAAAGGGTATTTATTTAGGTTGTACAAGGCACATTTTTTAGGGTATACATGATGATTTTATATGTGTATACATTGTGTAATAATTTCTACAGTCGTCCATCGAGTTTATTAACACTTCCATCACCTCACATAGTTACCGTTTTGTTTTTTTTGCTATTATTGAGAACACTTAAGATCTATTTTCTGAGCCAATTTCAAGTATAAAATACAACATTATTAACTCTAACCACCTTTTTGTACATTACATCCTTGAAACTTATTCGTCTTAAAACTGAAAATTTATATCCTGTGACCAATCTCTCCCCATTTTCTCTACCTCCCTGCCCTGGCAACCACCATTCTACTATTTGCTTCTGAGTTCAACTTTTTTAGGTGTCACAAATAAATAAGATCATATAGTATTTGTCTTACTGTGCCTGGTTTATTTAATTTAGCATAATGTCATCTGTTGCATCCATGTCGTCACAAATGACAGCATTTTCTTCTTTTTATGGATGAATAATATTCTATTGTAAGCATGTGTTTGTTCGTGTATATACAGACATATCTCATTATCTCATTTTTTCTCATGCCTCTTGATATTTCCTTATACTGTGCTGCAAGATCATAGATGACTGGTAAATTAAATCTGGAACTAAGGAACATAATCTTGCTTAACTAGGGATTGCAATAGCATGTTTATATTTGTACTAGTAGAAAGCATTAAATGAAAATTCAGAGAGCTTTATTTGATATAACTATTTTATTGAGTAAGAAACAAACTGCTCATGATCAGGGATACTTCAACCTGAAACTGGTATGAAAGAGGCATAATGTTTCAGTTTGGCTTATAAAGTGAAAATAAGGAAGTTGTTAAATGTTTTCAATGATTGGTTATAACAATAGGGATTTCCGGACAGCAGGAAATTGGTTAAAAGTGATTATCTTATACTATTTTTGGAAGACAACAAGTTTTGTTTATGATTATCAGAGACATTTTCGAGAAATAACCTATGTGAAGGTTCATTATGTTCATAAAATAAACTAGACTAAATTTTGCTTATGTGGCTTAAATGATTTTGTCTGCTCAAGGGATCTTCAAACCTGGTCTTCATTTATTTGTTTTAACAAAGTATTATTCTTCTGATATCTTTCAAGTAAATCTTGGTACCTTAAGATTTTCTAAACTCAGTGAACATGAAGATCCCCATCTACAGCACATGCATTCTTATTAGGATTTCAGCTTCAAAAGGCATAAATGGCAAACTCTGAGATATGAGGGCAGGATCACAAAGAATAGTGTTATCAATCTTTGTTACATTATCACCTATATAAGGAAACCAATTTAAAGATTGCATCAACAAATAGCCCAATCAAGGATTTATTTTATTCTACAAATCTCTTTCTTTTTATGTATATAACGTAAATACCATGTGCCAACAGCTATGCTCAATGTTTTAGAAGTGTTGTCTTAAAAAAAAAAAACTCAGTTATTAAATATTTTATCAATGAGAAAACTGAGGAAGATAGACATTACCTAATTTGTCCAAGGTCACACAGCTAGCAAGGAGAGAGATAGGATTTGAACCTCGACCATAGGATTTAAAGCTTTATAACAGCTTTTTTTTTGATATATAATTGATAACCAAAAAAAACCCCAAAATTGCACATGTTTAATGTATACAAGTTGATGAGTTTGGACACATGCATATACCTATGATACTATTATCACAATCAAGGTAATAAACACATCCATCACTTCCAAAGGTTCTTTGTGTGCCCCTCCCTTTTTCTGGTAAGAAGGCTTAACATGAGATCTATGTTCTTAACATTTTGAATGCACAATACCTTGTTAGCTACAGGCACTATGTTGTACAGCGGCTCTCTAGAACGTATTCATTTTGCATAACTGAAATTCCGTATTATTGAACAACAACTCCCATTTACTCCTTCTCCCAGCCTCTGGCAATCACCATTCTGCTCTCTGCTTCTATGAGACTGAGTACCTCATATAAGTGAAATTATATACTATTTGTCCTTCTGAGACTGGCTTATTTCTCTTAGCATAATGTACTCCAGATTCATCCATGTTGTCATTAATGGCTGGATCTCCTTCTGTCCTAAAACTGAACAATATTCCATTGACATACTGCCTTTTTGAGAATGAAAAAGTCGAAGAGGCAAACTTTTCCAGGAATAAAATTGTCATAATCTCTGTCAGAACTTGAATCAACTGACAGCTATCATTATTATATAAATTACTGCCATGAAATTCTTTCATAGAACAGCTAGATTTAAATGAGATGTTAATATGCCTGGTGTCAACACTTATGTTTTCCTTTTTTCTTTTGTATTTTTCCATCTTGGTCTTGAGTTTTCATTCTAATTTTTACTTCTTCCTCTATCTATGTGGCCAGATTTGTGAGAAGTTCCCTTTGTTTGGTGAAATGTGTTGCTGACTTCCTCCTGCCTTAATGTCTGTTTTGAAGATTTGTAAACTAAGGTCTGTTTGGACAGGAAGGTCATTTTGAGATGTTACATGAGTCTCCATGGAGAGGAACAGAGGGATACAAACATCTATACTCACTTGTAAATGACATAGTTATCTATAACTCGCCCTTTAAAAGGTACTTTTATTATTTAAAAGAGAGGAACTGATCAGTTTACTGTCCATATAGTGATAAATCATATGTCTGTACAAAAGAATAAAGTTCTTTGTGTGTCAATAAGATTTCCAATAAATATTTTTATATGAAACAAGAAAAGTGCACAAATTTACCACGTGTGTTACTATGTCTCCCATAAAGGATATAATCTTTATGATTGTCGGCACACTTTAATAACCATGGTTACCTATTGGAAGGACAACAACATTGATAAGGAACACAGCTTGAAGAAACACTTAACTATGTACTTTTCTGATTTTTTTTGTTACTCGACTTGTAAATTTTTAGACATTTAAAATACAATTCAAAAAAACATATATGAAAGAACAGTTCCAAAGAAGCTATCAATTCAATAAAAAATGTAAAGGGAAGAGTTTGCTTTTCAAATACAGATTGCTACAAAATTATAGCAATAAAATGAACATGGTACCAGAGCAGAAAAAAAGGTACAGTTTAATAAAATATAGAATACAGAAAGAGATCAAGTGCAGCTGGACAAATTTTTGCAAAGTGAATATACCTCTGTTACTCTCACACTTATCAAATTATAGAATGTTGTCAGCATCCAAAAATCTCTTCATCCCTCCTGTTCATTACTCACCAGAAGATAACCACTATTCTGACATCTATCACCAAAGATTAGTTTGCCTGGTTTTGAACATTCTATAAATCGAGTTATGTAGTTTGCTCTGTTTTGTACCTTGCTTCTTTCACTTAAATTATGTCTTTGTGTAGAGGTAGTTTGGTCTTTCTCAATACTATGGAATATTAAGTTGTTTGGTGATAGACTAATTTATCTTAGTTCTACAGCTGAGAGACATTTGAGATGCGTCAGTTTTTTGCTTTTGTAAATAATGCTGCTAAAACTTTTATTTTGTATCTTTCTGTATATTTCTGATATATTTCTGAGCTTATTTGCCTAGGAGAACAATTACTTGTTCATGAGATTTGCATTTGCTCAGCTTTAGTAAATACTGCTAATGTTCCAAGCTGGTTTTACAATTTATATTTCTACCAACCCTTGCTATTTTATCATTGTTGCATTTTCCTGCATCATTGTTGAGTAGTTCATTTTCAAAATTTACAAATCATTTTGTCTTAGGTGTATCATTTTATAGAGTAATGCGAATCTTCTTTTATGAGTTATTTAAAGATATTTATGATTTTCTGTTTATATTCTGTGCTAAATGGTGTCATAGGTTTTTAATCCCTTATTAATAAAATATATGTACTTTGTTTCAATTCTGTCATATACTTTGATGAATTTTAAGTATGTATAATTGTCTCGACTGTGTTTTGTTTACTTAGCTTTTGTTTCTACTTTATTTCGATTTATTCTTCTACTAAACACCTTGAGTTTTATAACCATCTGTAGTAAATTTACTTTTTTTTATTTTTTAGATAGTACTCAATAATTGTGTTATGAACAATAAGAAAAACAATATATATATTTTTTCTTTTCTGATTCTTTCCTCTACCACTGCTTTTTATTAATAATTAGTTCATCTTTGTAAAATGAATGTACATCCAGTTCCATTACTTGATTTATATCTTTTGAATCATCCTATTACGTTTATTATAAATGAAATCAGCCTTCTTACGTTTGCTCCAAATACTTTGCCTTTTCTCCTAGCAATTATTGGTGTCTGTAATTGCTAGGTTGTTGGAACAGATAAGTCTTTTAAATTCCCACATTTGCTTTAGTCTCAATTCTAATATCATATTGCTAATTCTTTTGTCATATTATCTGCAATTATAAATTGATTAACACAAAGTTTTATGAAAATATTCAAAAATATGGCACAAAGTCTTTATAAAGGAAAGTGTGGCTAGATATAAAATCCTTAGGTTACACTTTCACATATCAAGTATTTTGTACTTGCAGCTCCACCGTTTTGTTGGTTGGTATTAAAGATGGCTGTGGAAATTTCTTAAGCCATCCTGTTTTATTTTTTTCCTTTGGATAAATGTTTTATAACTTTTCTTAACGAAGCAAAGGCATTTTTCTTTCTCTTTGAAGCCCAAATTTGCTAGACAATTTTTCAATGTAGGTGATTCTAGATGAATATCTGCTGGCCATAGTATGCCTCTTAATATGTAGATTCAATTTTTGCTTTTATAGGAAATTGTTTTTGAACATATGTGTATATGTTTTCTCTGTAACATCATTTTGCTTTCTTTTTTAAAGCCTTCAATTACATATACAGAATAGTTAAAGCTATTCTGAGGAGATTAGTATGCAAGATATTTCCTAGAGAGGGTCCTTGGGATAAATACCTGTGAAAATTAGAGGAAAGAAGCATGATAGGGAAGAGGAAAATGTTTAACTGCAATGCTGTCCCCAGATAGGACTTTGCCAATTCAGTGAGGACTGGAGATAAAATGAGCCTTAATATCTGTTTAGAGTTGGGAGAAAAAAGGCTGGGTACTTATTTCTCTTTACTGCTAAATAATTGGATATGGGCTACCCACAGAAGGAGGTAAAACTTAAGGGAAGAAGTTTTCTTCAGCCAACGCAATCACCAGAGAAGTCTAAGAGTGTGAGGCATCTTCCAGCAGCGCTCCCAGTGCTTAGTGGAATGAGCCATTCATTACTGAAAAGAGATGAGATTTGGGTGGAACACACAACATGCACCACAGACCATTCTTTGAAGTGCTTGGATTCATTTTTTTGCATGTGTTCTGTAATGAGATCCTTAGGGATTCCTGGGGAAATCTTAGAAAAGAATGATTAGTGGGGTAAAGTATAATTTTCAGTGATGCGGTTCGTTTTGGGGCCATCCTTGCTGTTTCTAGTTTCCTCTTCTACTTTATAGTCTAGTTTTCCCTCACCCTCACTAGCCATTCTGATATCAGGGACTTAATTGTTGGCACTACCCAGACTTTCAAACCCTTTCTCAGACTCAGACTGCTGCTCTTGAACATTTCACCAACACTGTTGTACCCAAGTATATCTCCTGGGTGCCAAACATAGTCCTTTAGAGTCCCATTATATATGAAAACTCTCATTTCCTCTTGATAAGTAGAGACAGTTATTGCTTCCAAGATGATGACTCCTCATCTTCTCGTCTGCTAGCTCCTGGAAGAGCTGAAGTGTCCAGATGACAGCCATAGCTTATAGCTCAATGCTGTTACCCTCTGATGGGAGCAAATCCCTTTTGGATACCAGAGCTTCTTAACACATATAAGCTAGAGCTGTGGCATCAGGGAACACAAACTGTGTTTGTGTGAATATATATATATATACACACACACATATACCAAATTGGAATTTTCCCTTCTCTGTTACTTGGTTATAAAGGATGTCCTCAAGGGGCCATAAATGCACTGAAGAAGGGCCTTTTTTTCAGTATTGAATGACCTAGGTATCTGGCTACCTGCTTTTGCAACTTGCTTGTGTTCTTCAGTCTTGTTCATATTTGATCCCAGATGTACACTTTTATGAGTGTACACACAAATGTCCATCTGTGTGTGTGTGTGTGTGTGTGTGTGTGTGTGTGTGTGTGTGTGTGTGGCAAAGTGATTTACTTTACAGGGTGAAAGGGCTCCAGTGTAGTCAGTATTTTACCAGTTGTCCAGACAAGTCTTTAAGGAATAGTACAATATTCAGAATCAGCATAGCCTACTGTTGCTGGCAAGTTGTACATCTGATAGTAACAGTTAGGAAGCATCGTAAGTTATCCCATGTATAGCCTCCATCTCTGCCATCATGACTACTTCCTTCATGCACCTGTTGTATTAACATTGGGGTGATCGAGATTAATTGGCTGATCTATTTTGTCTACTTGGTTGCTATGTATCTGTTCTGTGGTAGATACACCCTGTTGGCTGTTAATATGCAATCTGAAGCTTTTCACTCTGTGTTTTATTCCCACATGCCCACCACATGCCTCAATTCAGTCCTCTTCCTCCTATCTCTGTCATTCTTCCTCCTGCCAGGTCTTTTACTTGGTGGCCAATGAATTGGCATATGTTCATAATTAAGTATATAATAAAAGTACTAGCTACTTCTTTCATTCAAAGTATGTAATCAGGGACACTGTACAAATCTCTGTTCACTGGGAAGATTTTCTTTACTGCTATCTATATAGGCCACTCTCAAGTGAGGCTTTAGAGCAGCTTTGCCGTGGTGACTTATTCATGAACCAAGTTGGAATTTTTCCTTCTCTGCTACCTGGTTATAAAGGATGTCCTCAAGAGGCCATAACTGCACTCAAGGGGGACCTCTTGGTGAATGACCTACATATCTGAGCTACCTGCTCTTGCAGCTTGTTTGTGTTCTTCAGTCCTGTTTATATTTGATCACAGATATAAAATCCCAACTTATAATGGATAATTGTTGGCTCTGTCCATGTTTATGACTCAGTGAGTCTGAGGAAACCCAGTTCATGATGAGTAGTACTTCCCATATCATCCATTGGTGTTCCATGTCCAGAACTCTGTCTCTGCCATATCCAGTAACTTGTCAGTAACTATTTTTCAAAAAGTGCATAATTCTCAACTGCAAATGACATGACCTGGTCTACAAATCTAGTGGTCTGCACTGTAATTCTACCTACTATTTCCCCTAGCCAGTTCATTTCTTTCCAAGAGTTTAAAATCCTGGTTTACACAGGTAAATGTTTGAGAAATCGTCTCATTGTCTCATGTCAGAGCTATCTGTGCTCCATCTGCCACAAGTAATGGAATTGTTACTTGCCAGCTGAAGGGAAGATGATCCAAGCACAAAATCCAATATTAGCATTTATTTTCTTGAATCATTCCACTTCTGGTAACAGTTGCCAGAAGTAGGAATGATTAATGTAAAAGATTTTTATTAGGGAGTGTTCAGTATTGACACCCATGGGAGGGAGATGGAAGATGCAGGTTTGGACAGGAGGGGACATGTTACTAAGTAGTCTCAAAGAGGGGCTTATTATCTGATGAGGAGCTCTGGAGCTGGAAGGGCCTTTCAAAGTTATTGAGTTGGGACACAGGGGCCATGCTTTCATGTTTTTACCTTGATCCATCATTGGCTATTGGCTTCTTCTGGAAATATCATAGTTTTGAGAAAATCAGTTATTTTTTAACTGACGAAATCTCAAAAGGACCGACAGCTGAAGGTTATCTTCTGGTCGCAACCCCAGTAGCTGGAGGCAATAAGTCATTCATAAAGGGATATATGGAAAGCTCATCACAATGTGTCTATTATAAATATGTTGGATTTCCTTCTCCTATAATTACACACAAACACACGAAAAAAATATGGCAACATTTTACATATCGTTATTCTTTATCAAATAATTTACTTAGCTAATATTTTAATCTTTTTTTTGTCTGTAGCATGTTTTTCCAAATACTGTGCTAGTTCTTTCCTTTTTTTATTTCTTGGTGAATGAGTTTGTTTTTCCTTGTTCAGTGGTTTACTAGGTTTCTCTAGCTGTTAGGGTTCGGTAATAGCAACACTTCTAGATAGCTTATATTCACAATATAAAAGTCTTCTCTTATTCAGTAACCACAAATATATACTGCTCCCTGCAAATATGACTTGTTTGTATAATTTTAGTGCAATCTTACTGACTTTCTTTGAAATTAACTAGGTTGGAATGGCTTCTACCAACATTCAACTAATTTTATGTTTTCTTACATCTTTGTGCTTTTTTGCTCGTAGCATCTATTTTGCCCTCAGAAAGTATATTTTGTAATCTGCTGCATCTGAGTTTAGTACCGGGAATCTATCTTGAATTTCTATCTTCTTCCTTATATGAATACTTTGAATAAAAAATATTGCTTTTGACAGTCTTTATCAATATTATTGTTTTTATCAAGTAATTTTGAGTCTTATTCTTATAGTTTTTGAGTGATTTCTAAGAGGAGGAAGGTTATGTGTTCAATTTTTCTATGCATATAAGTTCTGGAAGCTGACCAATACAAAATTAGAATAAGCTCCTTAAAAGTCCTTTTACAAATGTAATGAAACTTACAGAAGATTTTAAAAATAGGTTGGGAAAAATTGGCAGCCTTACAAATAGTAAAGAGTCTAATCTATTAAACTGACATTTCTCCTAGTATTTCCTTATATCCTTTGAGAATCATACTTAATACCCCAAAGTGTATATTGCTATTGTGGATAAGATTTTCCTTTCTATTACTTTTTCTAGGTGATTATTACTGACATATGGTAATGCTATTGTTTTGTTTAGCTGAGCTTGTATCTGACAACCTTGTTGAACTCTTATATTGGTTATAGGTTGCTGTTGATATCTTAATTTTTCTATGCAGCGTTTTTTCTTTAGAATTATGTCTTACTTCTTTCTCTCTTTTTCCTCTGAGATTACGTGGAACGGTTGTAGTGAATCTTGTTTATATTGAACAAAAGTAGGCATGCTTTAGTGTTTAGTGTTTTCCTAATTTTTAAAGGGATTTTATATACATTTATCTATGTTAATTTCTTATATGATGTTGGTATACAACCAATATTAGGTAAGGAAAATTTCAACTTATTGAAATTTGAGCATTATTAAACATTTTGGGGTGTTGAACATTCTCAAATGATTTTTTTCACATCGATTTACAATTTCTACTTTAATTCATTAATGATAAGACATTGTGACAAAAGTTTCTCTTATTAAACTCCCTTTTGAATTCCTGGGACAAAATATATACGCATTTTAAAGATAGTCAATTACATAATGTAATCATTTAGAATCATGGCATTTTCGATCACAAGAGAAATTACATTTATTGTACCTCTTTACTGATTTTGGAATTAAGTTTATTTGATAAGTAAGATATTTCTCTCATGTTTTGCTTATCTGTTAAAACTTGTATAAAATAGAGAGCTCTTTAGTAATTTAGTAGGTGATTTATATAAAGCAATCTTATAAAGGCATACAGATTATGCAGGAGGTAAGAGTGCAGGAGTGGGAGATATGCTTGTTTATGTGTTTATATGCTTTGCCAATTTGCCATTTCATTTTTTTCTAGAAAAGTGTATTCATTTCATCTAGGTTTACAAATATATAGGTACATACTTTTGTGAGTGTACATACAAATGTGTATATATGCACACAATATATACATATATTTATTTATATGTACATTGTATATGTATCTAAGTACCATATTTTGTCTGAATTAATTTTATTTTAAATTCTATATTTTATTTACTATTACCTTCTTTTGTAAAATAGTAAGTATTGCTGAAGTTGTGTTTGCATCATAAGTCTTCTCTAAAGAAACATCCTTTAACTTTGTTTCAAGTTATTAATGATGCTAATCAAATTTTCTACACTGTAAATGGTTTTTGAGAATTATAGTGTTATTTTATGCATCTTTCAACTTCTATTTGGCTTCTTTTATGTCTAGGTTACTGGATGCAAGAGAGAGAAGTAAGAGTCCAATATCTTTTCAAGAGTTAACATCTTTTTAGGAGCCAATGCCAGGAGAAATTTCAAAGGTATTGACAGAGACAGGTAGATAGCTGTTAAACCAGAAGATATTTGTATGCTGTGTGCTTTTAGCTATTTATTAAAGACACTAAACAAATAATATCTTTGTAATTGAGGCTGAATCTTCTCTGTTCATAAAAAGTTGGTGGACAGATTTTGCTGTCATAAACTTATTGGTTAAGAATTATTAGAACTCTGGGCCATCCTCTTACATTACCTTAATTTGTATTGTTGTAGCATTTACATTTAATACCCATTTAGCACTTACTGTGTGCCAGACTTGTTTGTTTATTTGTTTGTTTGTTTGTTTCACCAAAAAACTATGTGATAGGTCTAATTACTTCTCCCTCGGATGACTTTATAAGAAATAAAAATCATTACCAAAATTTTCTAGCGAACTTCACTTTATTTCTCACTGGCCAACACTGCAAAGGGCACTTCAGCAGCTTCCATGTCTTGGCCACTGTGAACAATGCTGCTATGAACATCGGGATGCATATATCTTTTCAGATATATATTTTCAAGTCTCTGGGGTAAATATACAGTAGAGAGATTGCTGGATCATATGGTAGATCAATTTTTAGTTTTTTGAGGAAATTCCATACTGTTTTCCATAGTGGCTGAACCAATTTACATTTTCACCAACAGTGTATAAATGTTCCTTTTTCCCCACAACCTCTCCAACACTTGTTATTACTTGTCCCATTGAAGATAAGCATTCTAACAGATGTGAGGTGGTATCTCATTGTGGTTTTGATTTGCATTTCCCTAATAGCTAGTGAAGTTGAGCACCTTTTCATGTGTATGTTGGCCATTGTACGTCTTCTTGGGAGAAGTGTCTGTTCAGGTCCTCTATCCATTTTTTAATTGGATTGTTTGGTTTTTGTTGTTGAGTTGTATGAATTCTTCATATATTTTGGATATTAGCTCCTTATCAGAGGTTTCATTTGCAAATATATTCTCCCATTCAGTTGGTTGCCTATTTGTTTTGTTGATGGTTTATTTTGCTGTGTAGAAACTTTTGAGTTTGATATAGTCTTATTTTTTTTTTTATTTTTTGCTTTTATTTCCCTTGCCATTAAAGTCAAATTCATAAAACCTCTCTAAAACCAAGGTCCATGAGTTTAGTACCTATGTTTTCTTGTCAGCATTATTGTTTCTGATCTTATAGTTAGGCCTTTGATCAATTTTGAGTTATAGTTGGTATACGGTAACAAATAGGAGTCTAGTTTCATTCTTTTTCATGTGGCTTCTCAATTTTCCCAGCACCATTTATTGAAGAGGCTTTCTTTTCTCCATTGTAAGTTTTTCGCTTCTTTGTAGAAAATTATTTGCCATATATATGTGGGTTTATTTCTTGGCTCTCAATTTTGTTTCATTGGTCTGTTTTTATTGGTCTGTTTTTCTGCCAGTACCATGCTGTTTCGATTATTGTCACTTTTTAGTATAATTTGAAATCAGATAGTGTGATACTTACAGCCCTCGCTCTTTTTCCTCAGAATTGCATTGACTATTTGGGGTCTTTTGTGATTCCATACAAATTTTGTGAGTTTTTGTTCTATTTCTTTAAAAAATGCCATTGAGCTTTTAAAGGGGATTGCCTTAAGTCTATATATTGCTTTGAGGAATGTGGTCATTTTAACTATGTTGATTCTTCCAATCCAATAACACAGGACATATTTCCATTTCTTTGTATATTCTTCAATTTCTTTTAATAACATCTTATAGTTTTTCATGTATAAGTCCTTCACAGTTTTTGTTAAGTTTATGCCTAGATATTTTATTCTTTTTGTTGAAATTGCAAAAGGAAAAAATGAAAAAATACTGTTTTCTTGTTATATATTTCTAAATATAAAGCGGAGAAATCAAATTATAAAAGAAAGTTTATGTTTTTGCTAAATTGTTATTCAAATACCAACTGATTCTCCCAAAAACATTGTTCAGGAGTATCACAATATAAATGATTATTAATTATCCATAATTTGCATAAGCTTTATTTTTTCTTTCTATATTCAATTGAAAAGTTAAGAATATTGTAGATTGAATATTCTCTATTTAATGTATTTAGACTATATTAAAGATCTATAAACTATGGCCATGTTTTCTTTTTGGCTGCTTAAGTGGTTCTGTTTAATTTCATTTTTATAAAAATTCAGAGTTTAATGAATAAATGAACCATGAAATAATATTCCCAAAAGGATGGATAGTATATACATGATTTATCACATATAACTTAAGTTTTATAGAAAAAGATAATGCTATCTTAGAATTGCATGTATGACAGGTTGATTTATAATTGTGTTCTTTGTGTTTTGATGCACAGATTTTTTAATGGCAATTCATTTATTAATTTGACAAGGTATACCTCCTATGTGCATGACACCATGGTGGTGCTAGGGGACATATAAATGAATAAAATAAAGACTGTGCCCTCAAGAATTTTAGAAACTATTAGGAAAAGACATGAAAATAAATAACCATGACACAGGATGAAATGCTGAGTGCCCCAGAGAAGTGTGAAGGCAGACTCCAGAATAACGCTGGGATACAATCGCTTCTGTCTAGGGGAACCAGGTAAGCTGACATTGGTGAGGATTTTAAATGTTGAGTGGAGTTTCACTCTTCTTCAAAAAGGTTATTCTTCTTGTAGTTCTAAAAATAATAAATATATTATAGTAATTCCATAAATAAGTAACATTAATTAAATATTAACAGAATTTTTAAAATGTCAATGCTGTCAGGGAACTAAAAAAATCACTTAATTCCATAAATTATCAAGATATGAATAAAATATTTGGGAAATTGAAGCGACTGTACAACCAAACCTTACCAACCCATACAATGTAATAGTTCTTTGAGAGCTCTACCCATACATATTATCTTTCTCTGATTCCTATATTATTTATTCTGAGAAGAGACCTGGCTCTTTAAGACTTGCTGAAGGAGAGAAACTTTTAGTAAAAGCACTTTGGTGTGTTGATTTGGGTAAAGCAAAAAGAAATTGAGACCACATAATAAGAATCAATATCCTTGGCATATGGTTCTGCCAGAGAATTCTATCCCCCATGAACATAGCAGTTTCTCTCACTATTTATAATTAGTATTTAAATCAAAATGCATTTCTTAAGAAAGTAGATCTTAATTGTCCTCATCATACACACGAAAAAATTTTGTAACTATGTATGTGACAGATATTAACTAGATTTATTGTGGTGATCATTTTGCAATATATACAAATATTGACTCATTACGTTTTACACCTGAAACTAATATAACATTACATGTCAATTATACTGCAATTAAAAATACATTTTTTAGATTGATTTTTTTTTTAATTGGAGAGTGTTTGCAATTGAGAAGCAGAAGTTTGGGGATTAGACTTTATTCTAACAATGGAAACAATGGAAACTATTAATGGCATGAACTTGGTAAAGTCCTTTGACCTTTCTTGACATAGTTTTGTTATTGGTTAAGACAGGAAAAATCTCCTTGTGATTTCCAAATCTTTTTCAATTGTGTCTACAGTTTTCTTTGCCTTTTTTCTTTGTTAAATTCTAAATGAAATATAAATTTTATTATTGATTTTACTAGACAGAAAGGCCATGGAGTTGGCTGCTGGAAACTCTCATTCTCAGTTGTAAGAGCATCAATCATTAATTGCCTCGATGACAGTGCATTGTTTTGAGAATTTTTCTTTCCTCTCCCAGAAATAAAACTTGCATTCTACAAGTTAAATTTATTGTCCTCTCTTTCTATTTGATGTATGGTTAAAATTCAAGCCCAACTTCCACTGTTACTGTAAATTATTCTTTAAAGTTATAATTACATGCTTTCTTTGCCTTTTAAATACAGCTACATAATTACTATAGAGACTTACTTGTGTTGAATGCAGGTGGGATGCAATATAAAATGTACCTTTTCTGAACAAAGAGAGAACATCATAGCTGTAATTGCTAAGTGCAGGTGTATAGAAAAAATAATTTTCTAGGTACTGTATTCATTCATCTTATTTTGAGTAGCAAAATATAGTGTTTCTAATTGAAAAAAAGTTGTCACTTTAATTTGCTAAGCATTTTATTGGTTCAATAATATCACATATTTCCACTTTTGTATGGAATGGCTTGATTTGGGGTTGCTTTCTAGAAAATGTTGAAGGATTTTTGTTTGCTTGTTTTGTTGTTGTTATTATTGTTGTTTTTAAATCCATGGTATATTTTTCTTTCCAAATGGTCAGCTCCATGATGAAATCTTGTCTGAAAATGAGAAATGGATGACTGTGTCTGCAGGTCTAGAACTCTCACCTCTGCAGCTTTCTCAAGAACCCTGACTGAATCAAATTATATAAAGTCATGAAAAGGCTGCACTTAGCAATGTGAATCATACTGAAGGCCCATCATTGGTGGTTATAATTTTTATGAACTATACACATACATCCAAAAGTGCCAAGAGAATTCAAGATTGACCAGTTGACCCACACTCCAACTTTTCCTCACTTAGATGCCTGCCAATTCATGGGAATCTGGCACTTTGCTAAAAACTAACCCTTTTTTTTTTTTTTTAACATATTCTAGTACATTTATTTAACTTTGAAAGAGTTTTTTTTTTTTTTTTGAAAAATCTTTTCACTTTAACTATCTTCCACATTTAAAAATTATTTCCTTTCTGAAATTGCATCTATACAATTATTTCAAATATTCAAATTTTATAAATGTGCTTTTTTCACTATAAATAGAATACTCTTCAATTTGACTAGAACTTTTTGCAAGCTACTAGTGCTTTTCTATTAAGCTTTTGTAACTATTTTGCCTATATAATTTGTGCAGGAAGCCAATAAATAAAAATTCGACTCATGTGTGGTCTGCCTTGTCATATTTGTACATAATCAGTACCAAGAATTATCTCCAAATTAATTGGCGCTAAATAGGACGATCCTTCTTGGTGTGTCTATACAAAACACAGTTACGATTTGTATGAGTTACCCTTATTGGAAGATACCAAGTAGGAGAAAGTAAATATTAAAGCAAAACTCTAAAACATAAATGTTAAAATGCAGACTATATTATGATAAGCAGGCAGTTCTTGATATACTACTTACATAGCTTTGTTACCTACTTAATTAATAATTGGCTTCTGATCTAGAGCTTAGTTTTACTGTTCCTAAACCAAAGAAACAGATCAGAAAAAAAAAAAAAATCAAACAAACAAAAAACCTTCCTCAAATCTTACCAGAATTGGTTAGGTAATACTTATCAATTGTCTACAATAGGCTTAGTGAATTTGGTAAAATTTATGTTTAGAAAAAAATGTCCAATTGATCAGACATTTAGATTAGTGTGTGTATGGTCTAAAACCAATTAAATCATAATTCTGGGAACTTAAAGGACTCTTGAATGATTCTTAAAATATAGGCGTTATTATTAGTTAGTATTTTGAGATGTTGACAATTATGAGGCCCAGCATCAAGGCTAATTCAATAAGATAATTACAGATATAATGTGTTTAATTGAGATGCATGGATAATGATGCCTAAGTACAACAATCTCAAAATGAAGAGTGAGTCTACTCAGTTGTTGAAAATGTGGCCTTCCCCCC
>NW_011888814.1:1041439-1047856 GCF_000151845.1 Pteropus vampyrus
GTTATTATTAGTTAGTATTTTGAGATGTTGACAATTATGAGGCCCAGCATCAAGGCTAATTCAATAAGATAATTACAGATATAATGTGTTTAATTGAGATGCATGGATAATGATGCCTAAGTACAACAATCTCAAAATGAAGAGTGAGTCTACTCAGTTGTTGAAAATGTGGCCTTCCCCCCAAAAACATAAACTATTCTGTTATTTTAATCTAGAATTAATTTGTTCAACTGTTTCCACTAGCTATAATTTTAATGTTATCAATTCTTCAGCACATTAACAATGCTTTTTTTTTGTACGTAATTATTAGTGATTAGGGTTGACATTCATCACGATAAAGTGGTTATTAACATAAATATATCTTACTAGAGATGTCAAATTTAACATTTTCAATTAAGTTGTTAATCATGCATTCATAGTCTCTAATGTAATAATCAAGACAAAGACATAGGTTTTAGAAGAGATATGATTGCACTACTATGTTTTTTTGTGTATTTAGTTTAAAATAGTACCTGAGCAAATTTAAATATAATTAAACCAAAGTGAATTTTTTTCTTTTTATTTATTTATTTTTCAATTTTTAATTAAGTTTATCAGGATAACATTGGTTAATACAATTATATAATTTTTAGGTGTACATAATCATTTGACATCTGTATATTCGATTGTGTTTACCACCTAAAGTCCGGTTTCCTTCGGCTACCATATATTTGATCCCCTTTACCCACTTCACCCTCACCCTAAACCCTATATTGGACCCTTTTTACCTTATCTACTACCCCTATATCCTCCACCTTACTAGTAACCACTAGAGTATAGTCCTCTGGTAACCACTAGTCTATATTCCATGTCCATGAGTCTCTGTTTGTTTGTCCTGCTCATTTGTTGCTTTTATGTTTATATCCCACATATAAGTGTTATCACGTGATTTTCAACTTTTTCAGTCTGGCTTATTCCGCTTAACATGATTATCTCGAAGTCCATCCACGTAGTCACAAATGGCAGTATTTCATCTCTTCTTATAGCTGAGTAATATTACATTGTATATTTGTACCTCAGCTTCTTTATCCAATCACCTATCATATGACACTTTGGTTGCTTCCATCTCCTGGCCACTGTGAATAATGCTTCTATGAACATCAGTGTGTAAATATCTTTTTGGATATAGGTTTTCAAGTCTTTGGAGTAAAACCCAGTAGTGGTGATTGCTGGATCATATGTTAGATCAATTTTTAGTTTTTTGAGGAAACTCCATACTGTTTTCCATAGTGGCTGTACCAATGTGCAGTCCCACCAGCAGTTGTATGACGGTTCCTTTTTCTCCACATCCTCTCCAGCATTTGTTATTACTTGTCCTGTTGATTATAGCCATTCTATCAGGTGTGAGATGGTATCTCATTGTGGTTTTGATTTGCATTTCCTTAATAGCTAGCAATGTTAAACATCTTTTCATATGTTTGTTGGCCATCTGTATGTCCTCTAGTGAGAAGTGTCTGTTCAAGTACTCTGCCCATTTTTTGATTGGATCATTTGTTTTTTGTTGTTGTTGTTGTTGTTGTTGTTGTTGTTATTCAGTTGTATGAGTTTTTGTATATTTTGGACATTAGGCCCTTATCAGAGGTGTTGCTTGCAAATATATTTTACCATTTGGAAGGTTCTCTCTTTACCTTGTTGACGATTTCTTTTGCTGAGCAGAAGCTCTTTAGTTTGATGTAGTCCCATTCATTTATTTTAGTTTTTACTTCTTTTGCTTTTGAGTTTAAAATTATAAAATCCTCTTTAAGTCCAAGGTCCTTGTGTTTAGTTCCTATGTTTTCTTCTATGCATTTTATTGTTTCAGGTCTTATATTTAGGTCCTGAATCCATTTTGAGTTAATCTTTGTAATGTGGTGATAGACAAGAGTCTAGTTTCATTCTTTTGCAGGTGACTTTTCCCAGCACCATTTATTGAAGAGGCTTTCCTTTTTCCACTGTATGTTTTAGCTTTTATGTCAAAAATTATTTGCCCATATAAATATGGTTTTACTTCTGGACTCTCGATTCTGTTCCCTTGATTCCTGTGTCTGTTTTGCTGCCAATACATTGCCATTTTCATTAATGTCACTTTGTAGTATAATTTGAAGTTGGGCAGAGTGACGCCTCCAGCTTCGTTCTTTTTTCTCAGGATGGCTTTGGCAATTCAGAGTCTTTTGCACTTCCATACAGATCAGATGATTTTTTTGCTCTCTTTCTTTAAAAATGCCGATGGGATTTTGATGGGGATTGCATTAGATCTGTATAATGCTTTAGGTAATGAGGTCATTCTAACTATGTTGATTCTTCCAATTGAAGAACACAGAATATCTTTCCATTTTTTTGTATCTTCTCAATTTACTTTAATAGAGTCTTATAGTTTTCATTATATAGGTCCTTCACTTGTTTGGATAAATTTATTCCTAGGTATTTTATTCTTTTTGTTGCAATTGCAAAAGGAATTATTTTTTCCACTTCTTTTCTGAAACTTCATTATTAAAGTACAGGAACACTATGGATTTTTGAAAGTTGATTTTGTATCCAGAGACTTTACTGTATTTGCTTATAGTTTCTAGTAGTGTTCTTGCAGAGTCTTTAGGGTTTTCTACATAGAGAATCATGTCATATACAAATAGTGACAGTTTGACTTCTTCATTTCCTATTTGGATGCCTTTTATATCTTTCTCTTGTCTAATTGCACTTGCTAGGACCTCCAATGTTATATTGAATAAGAATGGTGATAGTGAACAGCCTTGCCCTAATTCTGATCTTAGAGGGAAGGTTTTTAGTTTTTCACCATTAAGTATAATGTTGGCTGCGGTCTTGTCATATATGGCCTTAACAATGTTAAGGTACTTTCCTCCTATGCTGATTTTGTTAAGTGTTTTGATCATAAATGGATTCTGTATCTTGTCAAAGACTTTTTCTGCATCTATTGATATGATCATATGATTCTTATTTTTTAATTTGTTTATGTGGTTGTGTATTACATTAATCAATTTGTGTATGTTGAACCATCTTTGTGCCTCTGGAATGAAGCCCACTTGATTGTGGTGTATAATCTTTTTAATATGTTACTGTATTTGGTGCACTAGTATCTTATTTAAGATTTTTGCATATGTGTTCATGAGAGTTATTGGTCTATAATTTTCTTTTTTTGTGTTATCTTTACCAGGTTTTTGTATCAGAGTAATATTGGCCTCATAATATGTATTGCCTCCTCTTCAATTTTTTGGAAGAGTTTGAGAATAGGTATTAAATCTTCTTTGAATGTTTGGTAGAATTCACTGGTGAAGCCATCTGGTCCTGAACTTTTACTTTTTGGTTGGTTTTTGATGATTGTTTCAATTACGATACTGCTGATCGGTCTATTCAGATTTTCCAGATCTTCTTGATTCAGTCTAGGAAGGTTGTATTTTTCTAAGTACTGGTCCATTTCTTCTAGGTTATTAAATTTGATGTTATATATTAAATTTGATGTTATACTTTTTCATAGTATTCTTGTATGATCCTTTGTATTTCTGCGATGTCTGTCGTAATTTCCCCTCTTTCATCCCTGATTTTGTTTATTTGTGTCCTTTCTCTTTTCTTCTTTAGTGAGTCTAGCTAGGGGTTTATCAATTTTATTAACCTTCTCAAAGAACTAACTCTTTGTTACATTTATTTTTTTTATCTTTTTTGTTTGTTTGTTTTCAATTTTATTTATTTCTGCTCTAATTTTGATTATTTCTTTCCTTCTGCTGACTTTTGGCTTCATTTTTTCTTCCTTTTCTAGTTTTTTAAGATGAAGCATTAGGCTGTTTATCTGGGCTCATTCTTTTTTTTTTTGGAGATAAGCTTGTAATGATATGAAATTTTCTCTTATGACCACTTTTGCCATGTCCCAAAAGTCTTGATATGTTGAACTATCATTATCATTTGTTTCTATGCATCTCTTGATCTCTCTTTTTATTTCTTCTCTGACCCAGTTATTCTTCAGTAGCATGTTGTTTAATCTCCATGTATTTGTGGTTCTTCTTGCTTTATTTTTGCAGTTGATCTCTAGTTTCAAAGCATTATGATCAGAGAATATGGTTGATATGATTTCAACTGTCTTATATTTGTCGAGGCTATCTCTGTGTCCCAGTATATGGTCGATTCTTGAGAATGTTCTATGTGCACTAGAGAAAAATGTATAAGCAGCTGTTTTAAGATAGAAGGCTCTATAAATGTCAATTATGTCCAATTGGTCTAATGTGTCATTTAAGGATGTTATTTCCTTATTGATTTTCTGTTTGGATGACCTGTCCATATCCAACAGTGGGGTATTTAGGTCCCCTGCTATGATAGTGTTTTGATCTCTTTCTCCCTTTAGTTCTGTTAGTAATTGCTTTACATATTTTGGGGCTCCCTGATTGGGAGCATAGATATTAATAAGTGTTATGTCTTCTTAATGCAAGATTCCTTTTATTATTATGAAGTATCCCTCAGTATTTTTCTTTACCTTTTTTTATTTTTGAAGTGTATTTCATCTGATATTAGTATCCCTGCTTTTCTCTCAATGCCATTTGCTGGAAATATCTTTTACCACCCTTTCACTTTGAGTCTATATTTGTCTTCGGAGCTGAGATATGTCTCCTGAAGGCAGCATATGGCTGGGTTTTGTTTTTTGATCCATTCTGCAAATCTATGCCTTTTTATTGGTGAGTTCAATCCTTTACATTTAAGGTAATTATTGAAATATGAGGTCTTCTTATAACCATTTTATCTTTTGCTTTCCGGTAGCTTGGTGTTTCCATTACTTCCTTGTCTTTGCGCTTCTGTTTTCTTTATTTTGGTTGGCTTTTGTGGGGTTTCCATCTGGTCCTCCTTGTTTTGTGTTATATATGACAGTTCTGAATCTTTGGCATGTGGTTACCATTATGAATATGTAAAGGATAGTTGTATATATATATATATACACGCACATACACACAATCTTCCATTTTCTTCTGCACGTGCGTTATCTCCATTCCCCTTTGTGAATTTGGATCTTTGAATCATCCCCTTTTCAGTCATCATTATCTCAATTTGTTCCTATGCACGCTGAACATTCATTACTATCTTGTTATAACAATCCTCTTCTTTTTATTTAAGCTTATAATGCCTTGTTCTTAGCAAAGGTTGCAGTCCACTGCTTCTCTTTGTCCGATAGTCAATTTAGTTCTAGTTATATATATATTTTTTGTCATTTTGTTTTAGATGAACTGACCCCTTTCAGTATATCCTGTAGTGCAGGCCTCATAGTTAAGAATTCCCTCATTTTTGTATGTCTGGAAAAGTCTTCATTTCTCTTTTATATCTAAAGGATACATTACATTTATATCTAGCTGGATACATTATTCTAGGTTGGTATTTCCTTTCACTTAATAGTTTGAATATTTGATTCCATTCCTTTCTGGCTTGTAAAGATTACGCTGAGACGTCCGAGGATAATCTAATGGGTTTACCTTTAAAAGTTACCGTTTTATTCTTCCTGATTGCCTTGAGAATTCTGTCTTTGTTGTTGATTTTTGATAATTTTAATACAATGTGTCTTGGGGAAGGCCTTTTTGGGTTGAGATAATTGGGTGATCTATTGACTTCTTGAATTCCATGCTCCAGCTCATTCCTTAGATTTGGAAAATTCTCATCAACTCTTTATCTGAAAATGCTTTCTAATCCCTGCTTCTTTTCCTCGCCTTCAGTAATACCCATTATTGTGTTTCCTCTCCTGATGGTATCAGCTAGTTCTTGAATTTCTCTTTCATTATTTTTCATTCTTCTATTCTTTCATTATTTTTCATTCTCTCTTCTTCTTTCTGATTTATTTCTAGATTTCTGTCTTCAATATCACTGATCTTTTCTGCCATTTAGTCGACTCTATTTCCTAAGCTTGCTATTTCATTTTTCAACACTTGCAGTGTGTTCTTCATCTCCAGAAGTTATATTTTGTTCTTTTTGAGAGTTTCAATCTCCTTGCTCTGCTCATTTAGTTGTTTTTTCAATTCTTGAAATTATTGATTTGAGTTATTTTGGATCTCATTGAATTTTTCAGAAGTACCATCCTGAATTCTCTGTCATTTAAGTTGCATATTTCTATGTCTGTAAGCTTATTGCTGAAAATTTTTCTCTTTCTTTCTGAAATGCCTTGTCACCTTGGTTGATCATCGTGTTTAATGGACTATTTCTCCTCCTGGGCATTAATGGAAGTGTATTCTGCTGTTTTTCCAGAAAGAAGATTTATTACATAAAGGTATCTTTAGCCTCTTGCAAAGAAGTGCTTTTCTTTTGGTTTCCACTAGGTGGCGTCTAAGCCTCTTGGACCCCGCATTATATAAAGTCTTAAAAATGCTTTTAAAATTTTCTTGTAGATATTTAATCATGCTCGCTACCATCAGTTTCAGT
>NW_011888814.1:1049256-1056302 GCF_000151845.1 Pteropus vampyrus
CTTTGCCATCTTAGTGTAAAAAAAGCTACAGACAATGTATTGAGCAGATGTGGGTATTTAAGACATCTTTTAAAAATACACCAAAATGTACAAACAAATAAAAACAGATCATGGACTGAGTTTGGCCAGTAAACTGTAGTTTGTCAACCTCTGCCCTAGAGTATATTCTATGTAGTAGGACTGAGTACAAATCCTATATAGACCCCTTCAACAGAGCACAAAAACAAATCTATTATAATTAATTGCTAACTCACTATTGGTCGGTCATATATTTATCAAAGATAACAAACTAGAGCAGCACACAGGCTTCCTCATTTTCTTTCACCTCCCCATACACTATCCAGTTGTTTCCCTTATCTACGTTTTAAATTGGCTGGATACACACACACATACATACACACACACACACACACCTGCATGCATATATTTGTTTATTCAAAGACCAAATTACATATGTTCACAGATCAGTACATGCAGTTGTGCAAATTTGATGGTGTTTTATAAACCACCATCTGGACCTGGATGAACAAACTGATCATGTTTACAGGTGATCTAGTATAGTCTCTTTAAATTCTTTCTGTCCAGATAGTGTTCAGCATAGAATTGTTTGCTAACACAAAATAACTGTGCCACTTTACCTTTCAAATTAGGTAAAGTTTTTATATTTTAGAAAAAGTGTGATACTTTAACAAGAGATAAGAATTTACATTGTAATCTTGATTAAACTTTTATTAGCATGATATTTTCAAATGCCACAGGATTTTTTTTCTGTTTCCATGCTGATAGTATTCAGTTGTCTGACTGCTTACTTCTTCCAAAAATGTAAACTTTTTGCAGACATAGCTAAAGGGTAATTTCAAAACGATTTATTGAATTTATATAGCCATCAAAGTACAGCATGTCTTGTTAACTATATATTTTTTAGTTCAGAATGAAATTTTTAAAAAAAAATCTCATAGAACAGGTGTTGTGAAGTTGTTTAACTGTTGGGGTATGCCAAAAATACTCAAGTCATTAATTATTTATCAAAATTCTACTCTGAAACTAATATAATTTTTAGTACTAAAAATGTAAAAACAAGTTTCTTATTTTTCAGCAAATACATTATACTTGAACAATCAAGATGTTTCCATATTAAATAGATAGAGATCAATATAATTTAATGTATACTCTAAAAAGTTAATAAATTTTGGAAAAAGTGTGATTACTTTAACAAGAGGTAAGACTTCACATGAAATTCAATTTATTTGAATCTGACTGCTTTAAGCTAGAAACAAGGATAGTTTTCTATTGATTGTAATTATAGTTTTCTTAATGTCTTCTTTTAAATAAACAATTAAACCACAAAAATCTCTGTAGTCTTAATTTTATATTAACTTACTATCTGATATAATTTCGATTAGGGAAAATTATTTTATTTCACAAATGAAAAGACTTAAAATGACAGTATTCTTGAGAGACGAAACACAATGACATGTTCAAGCTGGAATAAAAATGACTGGCAGCTGATCATATCTTGAGGTTAGGTTTTTAATAGCTGTGAAACTCTAGATACAAGCAGAGGGGATAGTCTATGAAGTAGGGGACCAGAAACTGAACTACTTTTCTTCCGTTATGTTGCTTAAGGCCAACCTGAGAAGAATCATAGTTTAGCCTGCAGTTTTTGTCTCAGTCTCTGGGAGTCAGCTGTAAGACACTAGTAAATATTAAAACATTACAACATGTCTATATTTTTATTTTCAAAAGGAACACTAAACTATGCATGGGGAAATGATAATTTTGGGCCTGGTGTCTTTGCCAAGTGTGCCAACATTTGCCAGTTTCCCAAGGATTAATTTCCACTTGGAAAATTTACACTTGGTAACTAAATGTTACTTAGGTGGTTTTTGCATATTTAGACCAAGCTTCAGCAAAATTAATTGTTAGCACACAGAAAGGAGAGCGACTGCGGAGTACTCTTTTGCGGGCTGAATAACTCTTCATGGAAATCATTTTGGAAGATAATATTAAAATACGCAGTAAAATCACAATGAATCTAAAAAGGGAAGAAAAAAAACTGTTATGGCAAATCTTTGAAAAATGTGAATTCATCATTTCTCTAAATATTTTTTTATATTTTCAGTTTAACATATTTCTCTTGTGAATGACTAAATTGGAGGAACTCAATAAAATAGTAAAATGACAGTTAAAGTTATTTTATACTGAACCACTGATGCATATAGAATATTATAGCAATTAGAATACATAGGGTCCTAGTCTTAGACATTTATGATTCTAGTAACAAGTATCTAATATCTTTTTGTATATATGTAGTGTGTATATGATACATTACCAGTTTTGCTAAGAATGTTTTAAAGTGGCTGATTGATTCATTTGTTCATTAAGTCATTCAATTTCTTTGTATTCCTCAACCCTTATCCTACTTACCTCTATTCCCCAGGTAACAATTTTAATGCATTTATCTGCTTATTTTAATTTGTGTCTGTTCTTGAAATGTGTGTGCTCTTATTCTGAGTATGCAATATTTTAATTTTCATAAAATAGATTGTATAATAACCCCCATTGTACTTCTTATCCTTTCATGTTTTCCGAACTGCATTTTTTCGAGTGATATTCTTGTTGCTATAACTATTGTTTAGCCTTCCCTTTTAAATTCTGTGTAGCTCTCCATAGTAGTTTGGGTGAATGAGATTTAAGTATCCAGTAGAAGCTAAAACTCAGGTTGTCTCCAAGCCTGCCCTCGTACCATCATTGGTTTCTTTACAATATACCTGCAAGAAGAATTTCTGCTCTATAAGGAATAAAATAATAAATTTTATTTTTACTTTTTAAGGGTAGGCTGCTTTCCAAAAAGTTTGCACAAATAGAAACTTCTATCAGCAATGCACAGGATTTCTATATTCTCACTTTTATGTTTATCAATACTTGATAGTAAACAATTGCCTGATAATTTTGTTTGTTAAATGTAAAGAAATTTATTTTATTGCTTTGATTTAAATTTCTCTGACTAATAATGGGTTCGAACTTCTCACCCTATGATTGCTATCCTTCTGAGTTTCCACTTTTTAAGTTGTCTCACCATGTCCTATACTCATCTTTTGTACTTTTTCTTATAGTTTTGTTGGAAGTCCTAATATATTCTAGAAATTAATTCAGATGTTGCAAATATGTTCTCTCATTTAATTTTTCTGTTTTCTTCATTGAGTACAGTTTCTTAATTTTGAAGTAATCAAATCTATTATTTTCTTTACCTTACAATTTGCAGTTTTGAAGTTTTGAGGTTTTTTTTCTGTCTCTACACTATAAAGATATTCTTGTATTTGTTTTCTCCATTAACTTTGTTGCTTTACTCCTTACCTTCAGGTCTTAATAAACAGATTATCTCTATGTTCTGTATTCTGGTGGACTTGTCTGTTTGTCTGTCCTGCACCAGTACCACAAACTTATTACTTTGGTTTTAGAGAATAATATGCTATATTAAAATTGATTTTACTCACTCTACATTATTAATTTAAAAATCTTTGTTTTTTAATAAAATCAAACAGCACATTTTAGCTTTATTAATTTCATTAATATTTCATGAGATTAAAAAATCTCACCCATGTTAGTTCATCATATTTTCTTATAAAAATGGATTTTGGAAAGGTCTCTAGATACAGACACTAAAGTATCTCAGTTGAAATCGCATTATTCATTCATGAACTGGATTAATTTAAAAAGAAAGAAGCAAACTTTTTTTTTTACTTCAAGCAGTATATTAACAATTTCATACCTGTTTGTCTGAATCTCTCAAAATGTCTCAAAAATCTCTGAACAATCTGATCATACTTAGTGTCTAAACACCATCAACAACAAAAACAACTGATTAGCTTTGTATATAATAATAATTAAAAGAAAGTCCATTATCTACCAACAAAATCATCTCAAATAATTTTAATCAATTTGTTTTATATGATGCTGGATGATTGGCTAGATCCTTTATATTTCATGGATAGATTGTTTTAAGTGTTAACAATTTTAAATGAAAAGTTAATATTTTTGTTACTGCTCAATTATCATGTTAGAATTTGAATTAAATAACATTAATAAGTGTTGCTGATTATCTTTCTATCATCATTATCATCATTATCATCTATCATCTGATAGGTGAACATTGATCATTGAGTTGCATATTTCCTATTATAACAAATTACCACAAAGTTACTGTCTTAAAATTTATTTCCTTATAGTTCTGGAGGTCAGCAGTCGGAAAGCAGTTTCACTGGACTAAAATCAAAGTGTCTTCAAACCAATACTTCTTCTGGAGACATGGGAGAAATTTGTTTCTTGCCTTTTCCAGCTTTTAGTGGCCACTTTTATTAGTTGGTTTACCTTCCTCTCTATTCAAAACATACAATGTAGCATCTTTTCTCCTCTTTGGCCACTGCTTTCTCTTTTATATTTTCTCTTTCTGATTCAAATACTCCTGTTTTCTTTCTCCTTTAAAGACCATTGTGATTATTTTGGACACACAAGGATATTTCAGGACAATCTACCTATCTCAAGATCCTTAATATAATCACATATGCAAAGTCTCCTTTATTATTTAAGGTAAAATATTCCCAGGTTCAAGGAATCAATGAATGAACATCTTTAGGGGTCCTTATTCAACATATTACATGTCACATAATCTGGAGGTCATTGGTGATATAATGAAAGATTGAGATAGGGAGTGATAGAGAAAAGTGCCTGGTTGGAGGGCATATTAAGAAAGGGAGGAGAAAAATTATGGCTATTGAATAACTCTTTTGAGGAATTTTGCTGAAAAGGGGGGGGAGGGGCAAAGAAATTAAGCACTCATTGACAGAAATGTCATTAATAATTTTTTTGGAATTTAAGATGTGAACAATTATAACTTTTATTAACAGGTATGAGTAATAGAGAATGAAAATACTGCTGTAGAAGGGAAGGAGTTTCCAGAAGGATTTCACTGAGTATGGATAAGATCAAGAATGTTTCATTTGTGAAAACAGAAAGAAGAGTAAACTATTAGGAGTAGGTGGGTAGATGTGAGGTGGACATCTGAAAATCCTCTTTGATTGTTTAATTCTCTCAGTGAGGTAGGATCTGAGTATTGTCGAGTGTTAATGTGGCAGGGGAGGGGTTTTAAGAAGAAGGCACAAAATATTTTTCCTAGTAGACTAGAATAGTCAATAAAATAAAAGAGTATATTATAATTGATGAGCCACACTGAAGTTCCTCTCGAGTTTTATGATTGTAAATATAAGCTGTGTCCGTTTAGAGGGGTGCTAAATTTTTCTTCATCCGTATTTAATTGTACTGGGGTTAAAGAGAGAAGCAGAGAGATGATTTATTTTGTTCTGTGTGTGCTTTGTTTCGTTTTTACTTTTCACCATGGTTGTGATTTGGCTAAGTAAAATTGTGACGCTAGAAGGGACAATGAGTTAAAGTTGTGTTTAGGTGAGTGATTATAAAGACTGACAGTGAAATGATAGTTTGAAAGAAGTAGAGTGGATTGTTGGTACCACTGGATTGGGTAATTATTGGAGAACAGGTAATAGAGAAGGAATTCGATGAAAAGATAATGACAAAGGGAGTGGAATATATAAAATTGAGTTTACAGAAGAATAACAATTATTATAAAGCAAATGAAGGGTATAAGAATTTTTTAATTATTATTTCCAGTTACATAGTGGTGAGAAGGAAGACATTTATATAGGATAAGGAATAGTGAGTTTATGGGGATGATAGAGCAGAGGGTCTGAGGAATATAAATCTTAGTGTCTTCACCCCTGAAGACAGATTAAAAGAATGGAAAGTTGTGGTCTCAGACCCAATATTTGTATTCACTCTTGACCCATATTGAGGAACAGTGGTATGAACTAAGTTCATGCCACTTATGAGCTGATTTGAAATCTATTGATGGAATGTCGACTTTTAGGAGGATGTGTACTACTTACTTGTGCAGACTCTCTCTTAACACTTATGATGGAGTGTACTAATTAATATTCCTATATTAAGTGATCTTGGACTCTACTCTCTTACACTACCAATCACCATTTCTAATGTGTGTGAGTTACAAGAGAAATTTATGGAAGAGTTGAGTTAAATGATTGAAGCAAAAACATCATAGTATGGTTGAAATAACATGGGTTTTGTTGTTTGGGTCTTTGGGAAATCACCTAGTATGAAGAACATCTGTTTCATCATTTGCAAAATCATAATAATAATATTATAGTTTCAATTAGAATATATTGTGCTAATGTGATAATACAACTATCACACACCTGTGCACATAAAGCATAATATAAAAAACTATAATAATTTAATATTTTGTCCTTGTTCCTAGTTTTATAATTAAGTTCACTTTTATTACTTCTCTGATGGTGGAAAAGACTTGGGTAGGCTGTTATGTATGAACGAATTCCCTTTCCTAGATTAAGCATAGCATTTGTACAACTAACTTTACGTAGATCCTTCACCAGGGTTGTAATATGAGTTTTTTATCCATATGCCTTGGGAAGTTCTTCCTTGTTCATTTAAAAATCTTCATTAATGATTTAGTCATCTGGTCTATCTCACTTATGGTAGTATTTTTATAAACCAAAAAATAATAATAATTTACATGATAAATAACCTGTATCATAAAGTTTATATGTAATATGATACATACAATATAAAATAATATAAAAATGTATCATCAGTATAAGAAAATATGTTATTTTTGATAAGTGGAAGATACTAGTACACTATTACTAGCTGTGAAGAAATAAAATATGAGAAATCATATGGGTTCTGACCCTTTACCCATGAACAAGAAATAAAAATATATAACTCACATTTGTTAGAAGTGCGTGAAAGAAGATATATGGATTTATGTATCCGTTTTCCAACATATATATGTTTTCTAATTCCTATATGTATGAGTAAGTAAAACATATTGTAGCAGCACTGGAGCAAAAACATCCATGGCTATGTGCATTCATGAAATAGGCTATGTATTAGACTCTCAGAAGAAAACATGAATCACTACATTGGGTATAATA
>NW_011888814.1:1060677-1064431 GCF_000151845.1 Pteropus vampyrus
AGTAAATGAGAAATGGGAAGCATAAATCATGATACAAGACAGTAAAGGAAACTGATAAACCTCTTATGAGGTAGTGGAACATGGGGTAGAGAGAAGAATTTTTGTTTTTGTTTGATTTTATGCCCAAATATCTGGAAGAATTCTTTAATGTAAAAATTCCAGGAGAGGAAAAATAAGATACTGCATGATGTGTGAGTCTAAGTAATTGGTTAGGAAATCCAATTAGGGAGCTACTGGAAGCTACATAGCACTTCTAGCACTGGAGCATGGACTCCAGAGGAAGGCTTCGGCATTCACAACCAGGCTCTGCCTCAAACATATTGCTATGCCTCACTTTCTTAATGGGCAAAATGAAAATAATAATGATAACTAATTATTTGGTCATTCTGAGGATTTAATAGGCTAATGTTTAAGTACTAAGAACAGTACTGGGGGGTTATGTCAAGATGGTGGAGTAGGTAAATCCTCCTCCCACTTCCACATCAAAATTACAACTAAATTATCAAACAAAAACTTTGGAGGACCATCTGAAAACTACCTGAACAGAAGTTCTATAACTAAGGATATAAAGAAGAAGTCACTTTGAGAATGATAGGAAGGGCAAAGATGTGAAATGAGCTGGTCCCACACCCATGTGTGGCAGTTGAGAATTGGAAGAGATATCTCAGCTGCAGAGGTCCCCACTGAGAAGCACGCAGTCCCACCCCATACTGGGCTCCCCAGACCAGAGCACCGTACCAGGAAGATGAGTTTCCACAACATTTGGCTGTAAAAATTAGTGGGGATTTCATCCAGGTGAGAAGAGCTGCTGGAGTCCCAGGCATTCCTCTTAAAGGCCCTGAGCACAGACTCATTCATTCACAAATATTCAACCTAAGCTCAAGCGAAGGAAACAGCAACTCAAATGACATTGGGGACATACTGGGAGAAACTGAATTGTGTGGCTTTACAGTGATGGTTGGTGGTGCCATTATTCCTGTGTTGAGCTCTCCTCCCATACAGCCTACAGATGTAGGTGGACACCAAATCTGAATCTACATTAACCTGGTGAACACCACACACCCCACCCTGGTGACACCCTGACACCCTGCTCCACCCAACTTGTACTAAATAAACTTAGGGAAAGAATAGATGAACTCAGTGAAAACTTTAACAAAAAGATAGTAAACATAAAAAAAGACATAGAAACCATAAAAAGAACCAGTTAGGAATTAAGACTACAATAATTGAAATGAAGATGATACTAGAAGTGGTCAACACTAGATTATATAAAGCAGAGGATAAAATCAGTGATTTGGAAGATAAGGTAGTGGAAAATACCCGATTATAACAGCAAAATAAAATATATATTAAAAAAATAATGATAATATAAAGGACCTCTGGGATAACATTAAGCATACCAACATTTGCATAATAGGAGTGCCAGACAGAGAAGAAAGAAAGAAGAAAAAAAGGACTTGACAACCTATTTAAAGAAATAATGATAGAAAACTTCTCTAACTTGGCAAAGGAAATAAATATACGAGTCCAGGAAGGACTAGACCAGATGGATTTAAATGATATTATTATAGCATTTCACCTCAAAGCAGCAGAATATACATTTTTTTTCAAGTGCATGCGGTACATTTTCCAGAGTAGAACACGTGCTAGGTCACAAAAAAAGTCTCAATAAATTTAAGAAGGTTGAAATTGTCTTCTCCAAATCAAGGGTATAAAAGTAGAAATAATTGTAAGAAAAAATATAATATTGAAAAACACATGGAGGCTAAATAAAATGCTATTAAACAATGAGTGGGTTAACAATGAAACCAAGGAAGAACTCAAAAGCTACCTTGAGACAAGTTAAAATGAAAACACAACATAAAATCTATGGGACACAATGAAAGCAGTCTTAAGAGGGAAATTTATAGCAAAGAGGCCTACCTCCAGAAACAAGAAAAATATCAAATAAACAATACGGGAAATAGAAAAAGAACAACAAACAAAGCCCAAAGGAAGTAGAAGGAAGGAAATAATAAAGATCAGAGTGGAAATAAATGGAGTAGAGTCTAAAAAAACAAAACGAAAGTTCAATGAAATCAAGAGCTGGTTCTTTGAAAGATAAACAAAATTGATAAACCTCTAACCAGACTCATCAAGAAAAAAAGAAAGAGAACTCTAAAAAATAAAATCAGAAATGAAAAAGAAGTGATAACTGACACCACGGAAATGATTATAAGAAAGTACTATGGACAACTATATGCCAACAAATTGGACAATCTGGAAGAAATGGATACACTCCTAGAAACATACAATCTTCCAAGACTGAATCAAGAAGAAGCAAAATCTGAATAGACCTACTACTACTAATGAAATCAAATCAGTAATCAAAAACCGCCCAACAAACAAAAGTCCTGGACTAAATATCTTTACAGGTGAATTTTACCAAATATTCGTAGAAGAATTAACACCTGTTCTTCTCAAGCTATTTTGAAAATTTCAAGAGATGGGAAGTCTCCCAAGCTCATTTTATGAGGCCAGTGTAACCCTGATTCCAAAAGCAGGCAAAGACATCACACAAAAAAAAAAAAAAAAAGAAAGAAAGAAAGAAAGGAAGAAAGAAAAGAAAGAAATTTATAGGCCCATAACTCTGCTGAAAATAGATGCTTCAACAAAATATTAGCAAATCCAATCTACCGACACGTTAAAAAAAATCTTACACCATGATCAAATGGGAATTATTTTGGGGATGCAAGAGTGGTTTAATATCTGCATATCAATTAATGTGATATACCACATAAAATGAAGGATAAAAATCATAGAATCATATCAATAGATGCAGAAAAATGCCTTCAACAAAATCCAGCTTCCTTTTATAATAAAAACTCTCAGCAAAGTGGGAAAAGAGGGTATATATCTCCACGTAATAAAAGACATTTATGACAAGACCACAGCTAACATCATACTCAATGGGAGAAAGTTAAAATCATTTTCCTTAAGATCAAGGACGTCCGCTTACGCCACTTTTATTTAACATAGTATTGGAAGCCCTAGCCACAGCTATCAGAAAAGAAAAAGAAATACAAATATTTAGATTAGAAAGGATGTAGTAAAACTGTTATTATTTGAAGATGACGTGACAGTGTATATAGGGAATCTCAAAAATTCCACCAAAAAAATATTAGAACTGATAAATGAATTCAGTAAAATAGCAAGATGCAAAATTAATATTCAGAGATTGGTTGCATTTTTATACACCGATGAATAATTATCAAAAAGAGAAATTAAGAAAATGATCGTATTTACAATTGCATCACAAAAAAACTAGGAATAAATTTAAACAAATAAATTTAAATAAAATAAATTTGACCTCTACTCAGAAACTTACAAGACATTGAAGAAAGAAATTGAAGAAGATACCAATAAATGGAAGCATATACTATGTTCACAAATGGGAAGAATTAACATTGTTAAATTGTCCATGTTCCCCAAAGCAATCTATAGATTCATTGGATCCCTATCAAAATACTAATGCCATTTTTCTCAGAACTAGAACAAATAATCCTAAAATTTATATGGAACCAGAGAAGAGCCTTAATAGTCAAGGCAATCTTGAGAAAGAATAACAAAGTTGGAGGCATCATGCTACCTGACATCAAACTATATTACAAGGCTATAATAATCAAAATAGCATGGTACTGACAGAAAAACAGACACATAGATCAAGAACCAAATAAAGAGCTTAGAAATAAATTTATTTAAATATGGTCAATTA
>NW_011888814.1:1065416-1068282 GCF_000151845.1 Pteropus vampyrus
GACCATAAAAAATAATGAAATCTTGCCATTTTTTACAACATGAATGGATCCAGAGAGTATTATACTAAGTGAAATAAGACAGAGAAAGATAAATACCATATATAGAACCTAAAGAACAAAATAAACAAACCGAACAGAAACAGACTCAGATACAAAGAACAAACTGATGGCTGCCAGATGAGATGGGGGTTGGGGACTCAGTGAAAAAGGTAAACAGATGAAGAAGTACAAATTGGTAGTTACAAAATAGTCACAGCAATATAAAGCAGCATAAGGAATATAGACAGTCATATTGTTATAACTATGTATGGTACCACGCTGGTACTACACTTTTCAGGGGATTGCTTTGTAAGTTAAATGTCTAGTCACTATGCTGTACACCTGAAACTAATATAATATTGATTATCAATGGTAATTGAAACATTCAAAAACTATATTTAAAAGATAAAAAAAAGTACTTGGCACCGTTAAAACCTTCAGCAAATGTTACCTTTTGAATACACTATGCTATATCTCTTTCTTGACAAATCTGCCATTGTCACAGAGAGAGATTATCATTGGGAAAAGTACAAACTCTTCAGGAGAAAAAGTGCTAAAGACCTAGAGCTTAAAGAAACTGGAGAGAACAGCCGTTCCAAAAGTGATAGATAATTAGCAGCTGTCATTTGTAGAGCATATTGGCATAATTTTTTTTTTTTTTAAGAATACAGTTGATATCAAAAACATTCACAAATATAGAGGAAAATCTGGTGACGGCCAGAGGGGAGGAGCATTGCGGGGTTAGGAGAAAGAGGTAAAGTGTTAAAGAAGTACAAATTAGTAGTTGTTAGATGGTCACAAGGAGGGGGACCACAGCATAGGGACTGCAGTTAGCATTAATGTAAAGACTAGGTGGAGAGCCAGAAGAGAGAAAGAGCAATTAGGTGGATCATTTTATAAACTATATAAATGTCTAACCAAAGTACTGTATACTTGAAAGTAAAAGTATAATTTTTTAAAAAGCAAAAAAAAAAGTAGGAAAAAAACTGTTAAAAAACTTGTTGCTTCAAAGCAAAATTTTAAGTATGATATATAGATATTGAGAGAATCTTAAATACAGAAATAAGGACTCTGATTCATATTAGCAACAGGTAAGGAGAAAGAATTTGACAAGCATAAGTATAAGGAAGGGGAACTGTAAGAGTGCAAGGAGAGCCAGAAATAGAACAGAGCCACACATGTACATATACATGTGTGTATGCATACATGTTTATGTGAGTATGTAAATATATTTGCACACCTATTATATTTCATATGTTCATATATAATTCATAATCTGTTTATGTATTTTTAAAAGTAACTTAATTACTTAGTCAATTATGTATATGGCTCTTCAAGCCATTAAAGTGATTTCAGATTCTTGATTCAGCTTTCTGCTGCTTGCGTATAATACTTAAGAAACAATGTTAATTAATTAGCATCTCTTATAGAATTAAGTCTTAATGGTCGTATGTATCCAACATACATACTGATGAATGGGTTATTTTATATAATAAATTTTAAATAAAATATTCAGAAAATTATTTGAGAATATATTTTTAATGAAATGTCATTATAATTATCAGATATTTAAAAGAGGCATAGAGCAAATCTATTACTAACAAGTCATTTTGTTTTGTAATACTGATTCACTGGAAATAGTTGTCACTGATTTTTTTGCAGCAGATATATGTAAATTTTAATTCTTTTTTTTTGTAATGATAAAATGATATCAGAATTTTGTGCAAAAATACTAGTTTCCAAACCACAATAATCTGAGATCATTATTTCTCAAATATATTAAATAAGAACTTAAAAAATATCAAGAACATTTTTAAAAGGTCAGACATCAGCCTTAGCTTTAAAAATATATTAATTGAAAAACATTACTAATGGACTCCCTAGCTGACTGAGCAACTGCTGGGTATATTATTAGACAGATGTCTTAGACCCTGAGAGTTGTCCGTATGTTATGTAAACTTATAATGAGTAATACTAATTTCCTGAACTCCTAGACCCAGAGGTGATTAATTACCTTCCTTGTTCACACTCTAGTCCCTAATGCAGAAAGCCGAAACTACCTGGCTACATATGCAGTACTACCTAGCTTTTTGCTGCCTTATCATTATTCAAATGACCCTATACTTAGTTTCACTAACCTGTTCCTCTGGTTTTCTTTCTTTCTGTTTGCCATTCAGTTTCACTTCAGATTATACAAAATAGGCCTTGATGAAGATAATATGAAGATACTAAACAAATTAAAGCAGAGAAGAATGAAAACTATAATGTATGTTTGGTGTGTATGTTGGTGTGTTAGCACTGAAGTTGGTGTGTTAGCACTGAAGTTGAGTTCTAAGATAGATAATGCATGGAAAGATGGAAACGAAGAAGAACATATAAACAAGAACATGAAATCAAAGAATGCCCTCCATTATTTTCTTTTTTCTGATGGTTAATCATATCAGCAGTCCTTTTGGACATCTATATAATAGGATCTTACTTAATTAAGATTTGACTACTTTTGTCTCCATAATGGAAATATTCTTGAGAGACAGGGAAAAAAATCCCTTTCTCTGTCATCTTCTGACTATTCCTAAAGGTTTTATATGGACTAGGATGCCTAAGATTTCTCTTCCCTCCTCTCAATAGGTACCATATCTCTCTTATGACCGCTGTTGCAGAATATTTTCTAATATGACATAATGGTCAAAATGCTTATTTGAATTTTTGAGGACTGTTTGTACCACAGACAATGATAGGACAAAAGTTCTATTTGCCAGAGTATTGTGAATAAAGTGGCTTCAACAATTTCCACCCACCCAATTCCCATCCACTCATTCTCACCCAA
>NW_011888814.1:1068332-1081687 GCF_000151845.1 Pteropus vampyrus
GTATGTTATGTAAACTTATAATGAGTAATACTAATTTCCTGAACTCCTAGACCCAGAGGTGATTAATTACCTTCCTTGTTCACACTCTAGTCCCTAATGCAGAAAGCCGAAACTACCTGGCTACATATGCAGTACTACCTAGCTTTTTGCTGCCTTATCATTATTCAAATGACCCTATACTTAGTTTCACTAACCTGTTCCTCTGGTTTTCTTTCTTTCTGTTTGCCATTCAGTTTCACTTCAGATTATACAAAATAGGCCTTGATGAAGATAATATGAAGATACTAAACAAATTAAAGCAGAGAAGAATGAAAACTATAATGTATGTTTGGTGTGTATGTTGGTGTGTTAGCACTGAAGTTGGTGTGTTAGCACTGAAGTTGAGTTCTAAGATAGATAATGCATGGAAAGATGGAAACGAAGAAGAACATATAAACAAGAACATGAAATCAAAGAATGCCCTCCATTATTTTCTTTTTTCTGATGGTTAATCATATCAGCAGTCCTTTTGGACATCTATATAATAGGATCTTACTTAATTAAGATTTGACTACCTTTGTCTCCATAATGGAAATATTCTTGAGAGACAGGGAAAAAAATCCCTTTCTCTGTCATCTTCTGACTATTCCTAAAGGTTTTATATGGACTAGGATGCCTAAGATTTCTCTTCCCTCCTCTCAATAGGTACCATATCTCTCTTATGACCGCTGTTGCAGAATATTTTCTAATATGACATAATGGTCAAAATGCTTATTTGAATTTTTGAGGACTGTTTGTACCACAGACAATGATAGGACAAAAGTTCTATTTGCCAGAGTATTGTGAATAAAGTGGCTTCAACAATTTCCACCCACCCAATTCCCATCCACTCATTCTCACCCAAGATCCTATTGTAGAGTGTTCTCACAGACCTGGCTCTCGTCCCCGTATAAAACATAAAAACTAAAGTAAAAGACTTCTGCAACATTAGTCAATTGTTTAAGTCCCTATAATTTATTTCCTTGTAAGTTAATGTTTATAGAAGTGTAATGTACATGAAGAAACTTATATATTTCCTTGCATACAGCGCAGTAATTTTCAGAAATAGAAATAGAATACATTCATGTAATGAGTAATTGGATCAAGGAATATAAAGATAAGAATACATAAAAGTTCCCCCTTTGTTACTTTCCAGTCACTACCACCCCAAAAGTAAACACTATCCTAACTTCCAGATTCATCGATTATTTTTGCCTTTTTATCCTTGACATTAATAATGACATAATAGGCTGTTTGTGTTTGACGTCTCTCATTCAACATTGAATCATAAGAGTCATTCATATTGTGTGTAATTACATATCACTAATTGCTTTGTAGTATTTCTTATTGTAAATATCGGACAATATATTTATAATTTATCAATTGATGAATATTTAAATGATTTCCAGCTTGAGATGATTATAAATTGTGCCGCTTTAAACATTATAGTATGTATCTTTTAAAATAACTTTATTTTTTAGTATAGTATGTATCTATAGGTGACTATGTACATACAGTTCTGTTGGGTAAATCCTAAGAGTAGAACTGCTGGGCCAGTAGACTTGTTTGCTTTTGGTAGATAACTGACAAAGAATTTTCCAAAGTATTTGCAACAGTTTAATGTCTCCCTCCCCAAATATTGCATGAGAACTCTAGTTTTTTCACAGAATCAAAATTTGATGTTTTTTGTGTTTTTCATTTTAGACATTTTGCTGGGTGAGAAGTTGTATTGCATTGCGGTTTTGCATTTCTTTTAAAAGTAATTAACTTGAGGATCTTTTTATATATTTATTGATTATTTGCTTATCCTAATCAATTGAGTTGAGCCTTTTTTCATTTTGGGGGGATTGTCTTTTTTTAAGGAAGTTTTTTGTTGGAAACTATATTATAAATATCTTCTCTCACTCTGTTAGTTGCCTTTTCACTCTGTTAATAGTTAGAAGCAGACATTCTTTATCTTAATATAGTTTAATATGAACTAAATTTTCATTTTTTCTTTTATCAATCCCAGAATTTCTGACTTAGTAGGTCTGGAGTAAGACCTGAAGATTTGCATTTCTAACAAATTCCTGGATAATGTGGATGCTGCTGGTCAAGTGACCACACTTGATCTTCATCAAGGTTGTTGTGATTTTATAGTTTCTCTCAAACAACTTCTGATTAGTTTTCCATTGTTTGAATATACCACAGTTTGCTTATCATTTTATCTGTTGATGGACAGTTTGGATATTACACATTTCTGGCTATTACAAATAAAGCTGCCATGCATATTAGTGTACAAGTCTTTGTATGGACATATATTTCCTTTTCTCTTGGGCAGATACCTGGAAGAGAATAGCTATATCATATGGTACAATGTGGTTATTCTATTTTACATCTTTACCAACAGTGTATGATAGTTCTAGTTGCTCCACATCCTTGCCTACTTGGTATAGTCTGCCTTTTTATTTTTTTAATTTTTTAAAATTTTTATTTTTTATTAAAGTTGACATTCAGTATCATTTTACATTAGTTTCAGGAATACAGCATAGTAGTTAGACATTTATGTAACTTACAGAATAATCCCCCAGTAAGTCTAGTAACCATCTGCCACCAGATATAGTTATTACAAAGTTATTACAATATTATTGACTATACTCCTTATGCTACTTTCTATCCCATGACTATTTTGTAACTACCAATTTGTATTTCTTAATCTCTTTACCTTTTATACCAGCTCCCAATCTTCTCCCATCTGGCAACCATCAGTTTGTTCTTTTTATCTATGAGTCTGTTTCTGTTAGTTTTTTTGTTTATTTTGTTCTTTAGGTTCTACATATAAATGGAATCGTAAGATATTTGTCTTTCTCTGTCTAACTTATTTCATTTGGCATAATACCATGTAGGTCTATCCATGTTGTCACAAATGGCAAGATTTCTTTCTTTTTTTTTTATAGCTGAGGAAGAATATTCTATTGTGTATATGTACCACTACTTTTTTTTTTTTTTTTTTTAGCCAATTGTCTATTGATGGTCCCTTAGGTTGCTTTTATGTCTTGACTATTGTGAATAATGCTGCAATGAACATAGGGGTTCATATAATTTTTCAAGTTAATGCTGTCATTAAATACCTAGACATGGAATTTCTAGGTCATATAGTAGTTCTAATTTTAATTTTTTGAAGACTCTCCATACTGTTTTCCATAGTAGCTGCACCAATTTAAATCCCACCAACAATGCATGTGGGTTTCTTTTCTCCACATCCTCCCCAATACTTGTTGTTGGTTGATTTATTGATGATAGTCATTCTCACAGATGTAAGGTGATATCTCATTGTGGTTTTAATTTTCATTTCTCTGATGATTAGTGACACTGAATATGTCTAGCTTCTTTTAAAAGTGTGATCTATGGGTGATGCTATCCAATTATCATGACTTCTATCTTGATTCTACCCAAATATCTTTAATATTCACATATTAAAATATTATAAATACAAAGAAAAATGATATGAAAAAATAAAATTTTAGAAAACTAATAATTTTATATTTATTTTTGAATGACCTAGTCCTCAAATTCTAGTTTAAATGGAGTGATCCATTGATCCAAGGTTAAGAGTCAAAAGACTTTCACTATGATTTGATTTAAACCTTCCATTTTTCAGATAACTGTGAACTTGGAAATATTTAATTATCTTAGCTCTCTTAAGCTACTTTTTGAAATAAAGTTTGTTCAGAAGAATTTTAACTTTGGTTTAGAATGATTATTTTTGTGATAGTGTTCATTTTTCATCCCTAATAAGTGAAATATCTAGATAGAGTATAGATAGACTCTACAAGCAATTTTATAGAGTAATTTATATGATGAGTCATTGAATTACTAACCAATCAGGAATAACAAGACTCCTGCTAGGTTGACAGAATCAATAAGAAAAGAAAAAAAAAGAAGCACAACAATTTGAGGTAAACAGAGTACATATATATGATATTTTAAAAAACATCTGTTTCAGGGTGTCCTGCTGGTAAGGGAAAAAGTAAACTAGATTCAAATATAAGTGTGACATATTTTAGAATATAAACGATTACTCTGCCTGTCAGGCAGGCTGATATTACATGTATTCATAGTAATTACAAATAAAAAAATTAAAAATAATCTAATAAAAGATCCCCACACTCACACTACCAATGTTGAATTTTTAAATATTGTCAAGAGAATTTTAATCTGTGTGAAAGTTTTTATTTTCTTGGAATGGAAATTTTCTCTTCCAATGAAAGTGCATTGATTGTTTTTCTCAACTTTGGGGGAATGACAGATTTAAAATGATTTTTGTAATAATTTTTGTTTTAACTTTGTCCAGTCACTATGGAAAGAATAATAGAAGTAAAGTATGGAGTTTCATAATCAGGCTATGAAGAAAAAAAGTCAACTAAGGAGTGAATGACCAATAATGCTTCTGAAATGTTACATCAGATTAATTTAATAAATGAAGGATTTGATGCTATCAAATCATTTGATGCTGCAAAAAGCTTGAAGAAAGTTTGAGTTTGATGTTGTTGGCTGAATGTAGTTGGCTGAATGATGTTGTTTCCAACATCCAGATTAAATAAATAGACATCTAAACACCATATTTTGTCATCTAACAACATTCAAGTTTAGACTTAAAAGGACCTTAAAATACATTTTGCCAATCTTCCCATTTTGAAGGTGAACATACATGAAAATATTAAAGGACTTATCTTAGCTCAAGTAGATATTTAGGAATAGCTAAGTGGAAGAAGTAGTGAAATTATGACACCCTACCTTTCATGTATTTAGGTAGAAATAGTAGTAGATGTATAAATATATTTATAAATTTTACAATAAGAATATTTGATTTATATCATAATACGAATGCTATTTAATTAAATTAAAATACTTCAGAGTTGGAGAAATATTTTCAATTTCTAAAATTTACTCTGTACCAGTATGTATGGCTACATTTTTAATATTTTAGGTGAGAATTTCATTGGTTTGACATTTTCCAGTTTTTCGAGCTCCGCAAAGAAAACAAAAACATAGCATACTTTGTTTAGAAGTACAATAGTTAGAATAGAAAATATGATTATAAAATGTAATAGCCCCTTTTATTGGTGATTTTGTTTCCCTCAGTCAGTTAACCATAGGTCAACTGCTGTCCAAAAATATTAAGAAATTCATAAGTTTTAAATTCCGAGTTTTTTCAAGTAGTGAGATGACATCTTTAGATATTCTGCCCAGGGTGTGAATTACTCCTTTGTCCAGTGTCTCTGGGCTACATACTCCCACCCATTAGTCACTCACAATAGTCCCATAGTAACCATTTTGGTTATCAGATCTACTGTTCAGTATCACAGTGCTTATGTTCGACTAACCCTTATTTTACTTAATAATGGACCCCAAAGCACAAGAGTAGTGATGCTGGCAATTCAGATGTGTCAATAAAAAGCCACAAAGTGCTTCCTTTAAGTGAAATAGTGAGTACTATATAACAAGATATTTTGAGAGATCACATTCACATAACTTTTATTACAGTATATTTTTATAATTTTTCTATTTTATTATTAGTTATTGTTAATTTAATTCTGTGCCGAATTTATAAATTAAACTTTATCATAAATATGCATGTAAAGGAAAAAACACAGTATATTTGGGGTTCATACTATCTATGGTTTCAGGCATCCATTGGGGGTCTTAGAAACCATCCCTCGCAGATAAAGGGGATACTGTAATTAGATCATATTAGATTGTATCATCGCAAGAACAGCTATGAACCAGCCTGGTTGACCTATTTTCTTCTTTTTTAACTCTAACTTATTTTCAAAACTATAGAAGATAATTACATCCAACATCTAATCATCTACTTATTGTGATTTTCTTTAATATTTTAGGTACTTCTTATTTAAAACTATAACAGAGCACTAAAATTTAAGTATTAAGAGTGAACCCCTTCCTGTCAGTAGCATGGCTGCTGCTACATAAATACCACTAATACCAACACAGAGAGATTGCCATCTGACTGTCAGTTTTAATTCAGGAGAAGTTCAGCTGTAGTGCTGTCGTCGTTAAAGCCTTTCTCTTAGCAGTTTCTAATTTAATCTTGTCTTTCTTCCTTACTAATGTATTTAATGTAATTTTAAAAGTTTGATTTTGTAAAAAAGACTGGAGGATGGATGTGTGTATGCACGTGAGCACAGTACACACTTTGAAATTATCTCAGGAATTATGAGAGTCAGTTATTTTTGTTGTAGATGTTAATATTAACAAGCGGCTAGATTATTACATATTGCAGACTTATTTTTAAAAGGGAGTATACCTTATTGAAAGTACTATATGGAAGGAAAGTATCATGATTATATTTTAAAAAGCTATAGAGTTATGAAACATATAAAGCTTACTTCTTACTAAGAAGCAATAACACTTTTTTTTTTAAGTTGGTAAGATACTCAATGACAGATTTTCTCATTTCCTTCCTTGGCATTAGGTAGAAATTGTACTGTTCAGTGAAACCCTGGCTTTGGCTGGACTCTGAGACCATATGTCAAATTAATTAGTGTAAATTATATTACCTTTTTTAAAAAACATGTATTTTATTCTTCATTCTTTAAATATATGACTATGCACATTCAGAACACAATTAGTGTTGAAGACCATGTACTAGTGATGAGCATCAGCAACTAAAATGTAATCTCTCAGTAGATAAACCTATACATAAACAAATTTTACCCAAAATCTCAGAAATGTGTGAGTAAACAGATGGAGCTGGCACCATGCCTTAACGGTCAAGGAATTCAGCCTGAGTAGAGCTGATGAGGTGGAAGGGGAAGAGTGCACCAGCGCTGAGGCTCATCCTGAGAAAACACTTTGGTTATACCATCCTCTTCAATAATGATCTGAGAATGTCAAAAGCAAGTTTCCAATTCAGTCCACCTCTTATGATGATATATGATGAAAAGAAGAGCCAAAGCACAGATTACAAAGGGGACCGTACTGTTGAGTCAACACCTGCAGCATTTATCTTCCTTAACTTTGCCACTTTCTCCTTCTAAAGCTGGAATAATGGATTAAAAACAGATTTATGAAATAGTTGATTTTGTTATTTAGAAATTTTAACTATCATATATTATAAGTAAAATATTAAGCATTTTAACTTTATCTTTGAACTGAATAAACCACATATGTATGTTACAGATGATAGATAGATAGATACATAGATAGATGATAGATGATAGACAGACAGACAGACAGATAGATGATAAATAATAGATAGATGCTAGATAGATAGATGATAGATAGATAGAAACATAGATACGTAGATAGATGATAGATAAATAGATACATAGATACATAGATACATAGATAGATGATAGACAGACAGATGGATAGATGATAGATAGATAGATAGATAGATAGATAGATAGATAGATAGATAGATAGATAGATAGATGATAGATAGATAGATAATAGCTGATAAACTATCTGGGGTTCACTTTTCTGCCAGGATTTCATGTTCTTGGGTGTAGAATTCAAGAGCAAGTGAGGGAGAAGGGTTGGTTCTTAGAGTGTAAATGCAGATAAGCCACTTCTTTTTGCTTCACTGTCTTTTTGTACCAATGAATAAGAGTGAAGTTTTGGGTAAGTAAAGAAGGACTGTTTTCCCCCAAAATAAAGACAGTTTCCCCTTAAAGTTCTATGATAATGGGGATTTTGAGATCACGCTCAAGTATTTACAATAAACTATTGTCAAATCTCCTATTTTACTCAAGTATCAGAATACGGCTTATGTTAACACTGAGATAATCATGATTCTTTGCCTCAGTTTTTGTGTCTGCAACTAATAATTGCCTTGTTAGTAGGAGAAAATTGAAGAAGCAAGAAAACGTACTTTAGATCTAAAATTTCAGTATGGCCAATCTTCCCCAAACTGATGATTTACATCTGGTCCTATTGTTATAAACCCAGAAGAAAATGGAAGGTATAAGCGTGTGTTAAGAGAGTAAGAATAATCCCCTATTAAGTATTAGGCATTAATTTGAATTTGTTGTCTATTTCAGAGTCTACTTTAGCATGCAGTGAGGGTTGTGAGTACATTGACAATGCATGGTCCTGTACTTTTGAAGAACTTAACAGAGACTTAGTTTGCCTTGCCTCGTGGGTTCTCGATAAATATTTTATTTTGGTTCTGTAAGCCTTAGAAATGTGTTCACGTAAAATACTGACATAGTCACAGTTCTCTGAACATGAAGACTATGACATTATGTAGGAGAATTAAACAATTTTTCTGAAGAAATTTTTATTATAAACATTACTTAACCCATGAACAGGTCTCATTTTCTATAGCACTGTCTATTAACACCTGTTCCTTATCTTCATAGTTTATATTTGAAAGTACATCCTCTATTTTCTTCATTTAGTTATAAATTGGAACGTTTTCCTTCACTACTCAAGAACTTTGGAAACCATTTTTACTTACCATATTCAGTAACTGGGCAGGAAAATATAAAGTCCTTAAGAATCAGTGTCTCGGCAAAGAGACTGGTATAATTTGCAAAGACATCATCACTAGTTTGCTTTCATTTCTATATGCATTCACAAGGTTCAACATGTTGTGCGATGAATACGACACAAAACAATTGATTGTTTTACTTTATTTGACAACTTGTTTGTTACTTCTGCCTAGGTTGAATATCAAAGAATCCATGACTTCATTGGTCACATGGTAAAAAGTTTTCTGGTTACATTAACCCCTAAAATGGCCTCGGTTTATAATTAATATGACTGTTTAGGATAACAGCACACATTTACAAAGTCATGATTATTGTTCCCAAGGTCTTTAGGATGTTTCCTACAATAAGAGATGAGAGAAACTTTCTATTTCTTTTTTTTTAATTTTTAACCAGAAGTTCTACTTTATTCCCTAAGTTTGCTAATTCCAGGATGCCACAGAGGTAACTGGAGAAAAGAAAATGGGAATGTAATCTCAAAGGATTCTTCTTGAATAATATCCTGAGGAAGTGATGGCATTCTTTGGGCTCAGAAGGTGTTGGAAACGGACACATTCTTTCATAAAGTGTTTTTATCTGGTAAAGTCTGGTTTCCTGGGAAACAGCCTTTGAGATGATGATCTTTAAGTCTGTAAGCAGGGAGATTACTGAGGAATGTTCTTGGCAACAATACCTATAGGGGAGTGAAGGAAACAGAGTGGTACAGGAATCAGTAAATCTGAAAGGTCACAGTAGAGGTGATGATACAGGGGAAGCCATAAAGTTGGCATGAGCACTAAGAATTGTCCAGAATTTAGGTAAGGGGTCTTGTGCCCTCACATATTCTATATTGTCCAGTCATTAACAACTTCAGACCCAGAGATGGTGTGTAAACTTAGGTGAAGCAACACCACTTGACAGAGCGTTATTTCTAAGAGGGCTTCCACTATGAACTGTCAACATTCACACTGATGACAGCTTGGAACTGAATATTTGGGTTCTGAAAGAAGATGTTTTTGGCATTGTACAATATCCGCTACAATTCATCCATTGTACTCTTTATATGCATTTGCTTCTTAGAGCAATGAAGGTAGGACCTTATAAATTTTCTCAAAAACTTTAGGTCAGTGGGACTACCTGACTCCCTCATCGTTGAAGCACATGTCATATTCTCAACAAGTGTTTATTTTCTCCTCATGCATTATGCATTCAAGATTTCTCTTGCCCTAGGCTGCACTCTTCTGATATAGATGGCTTACTTAATGGAGTGATTTATACCCTAATAAATTAGGGGTCTGAGCACCTCATTTCTCCTCTAGCTGTAACTGTGGCATTTGTCCACTTTTGGTCTAAAGTAGATCGAAGAACACCAAGAAATTCCCCAGATAAACACCTGAGTAACAAATATATTTCCCCTCCCTAAATTATGTAGCATCAGAGCTACTTTTCCTGATGGTCATGGTCAATTAGTCAGGAGTATTATTTTTACATTATTACTTATATTTTCAGGAGTATTATCACTTATGTTGTTAGTGTTATATCTAATTTTTCTTAATCAATCATGATAAAGATTTATAAATGCTTATTATTTTGTAAAGAAAACATTTCGATCATTTTCTCTTTTTTTCTACTTTTAATTTGTTTTTAGTTTGCTCATCTTTTATCTTCAAAATAAACCTATCAGCACAGAAAAGACAGCATAATCAAGAGTAATGCATAGTACAGACACCATATAATTTTTGAATTTGTAATAATAATCAAATGTTGACATCTTATAATAAATAAATATTATGTGTCTTTGTTTCAAACACTGTGCCATGCGTGACTTTATCACATGGTATGGTAATTTGCTGTGATGTTAAATCTGAGAGCAAATAGAAAAGAAATACTACTGGATGAAGCAGTGGATACTTATACCTAAAGGCATTGGGAAAATCATGGTAGAGGAGGTGACTTTTGTGTTAACGAGAGGTGCATCAATTCTAAGGAAAGAGTGGAGACAGCCTAACACAGAAGCACGACAGAGAATGGCTTTCTTGGAGGGAGCAAACAATTTATCTTATTAATATCAGATGTTAATATTATAAGAAAGCTTTAAAATACGAAAGAACACAGGTGTTTATAATAAAAAGGGTTAAAAAGAACTGAGAACTTTTGTCTCAATTATGAAGCTTTGTTCAAATTTAAACAGTGTGAAACTTCCAGGTGTTAAAAATTACATGGAGAAATAGAGAAGAAAATTTATTTTAGAAAACAAAGTGGAACAAGAGTTTCAAAGATGGAAAATTCAAGCTGAATAAAGTTATAAAAATTAATAATCAGTGTTGTAATATATATCTATATCTAGATATCTATATAGCTGTTATGTGTTTTGTTTTGTTTTGTTTTGTTTTGTTTTCTTTTGTTTTACAATACAAGTAGAGGGCCTGAAGCTTCTCTTGTCCAGTCTCCTTATCTTTCTTCCACTTATCTTCCTATAATAAAGCTTTTTGGTGAATGTGTCTCAGATATCTCTGCTGCAGAACAAAATAAGGTTCAAATATAATTTAAAGTATCAAATTCTTTGCTAAGGATTAATTAAATATTCTTCTAATTTATAATGTCTAACTTGCATATAGTATTTAAACTCTTTCCAATAATGTTTATATGCATGCTTTTTATTAAAATAAATAAAATGTGGAGATTTATCTTGAGAAAATTATCTTATAATGTTCATTGAATATAGCCTTATTATTTATTATGTTTCAATTTCTGCAACTGTAAAATGAGAGGGTTTGACTATATGATCAATATAGACTTTCCAGAGGTATATAATGTGAATCAATGCATTTCTGATATTATAAAAGTAAAAGTAAAGTAGATTTGTAGAAATACTTAAATTACTTTTGAAAGCCGTAATTAAATCTCATCTCTTAAAGCATTTTAATTCATTAGTTTTTTTTTCTTAATTAGCCAAATGTTACATAGCCGTAATTCAGTAAGTGGCGGACTAAAATAGAATAACACAGTGAACGACATTGTATAATCAAATTCCTGGCCTTAATGTTTAAATGGACAAGTATACATTTTCCAAAGTGGTAAAATAGAAAAAAAAAATTAGAAGCTTTGAGGTTGGTTTGAGAAAGCTCTACCTGAATGCCTCTGGTACACAAGGTTATTGCATGATTTTATTGTTCAGTGAAATATAGAAAACTGTATTTATTTTTATAGAAAGTCTAAGCATTAATCCATAAATCATGGACAGCCAATAAGATATTGGTTAAAATGATTTTAATAGTAAGAAGACTCATTTTCATATCTCAAGAAAATTTTGTTTATTCTGCCATCTAATCTTCCCATATACATTTTGATGAGTCAAATATTCTCTCTTCTACAATAAACATAGAAAACAAACATTATCTTTTAAATCATCCCGTTTGATCTGAAGTTGTACCTCAGCTTCTAATCTTATTTGTGTCCTTCTCTGCTGTGACCCATGGCCCACCCTGGTCATCATTTAGAAGTGTCTATCTCAACTTCTGTAGAGAACCAAGAGAAAGGTAATATAAAGAAACCTCACTTTATTCTACTGATTTCTACTTTTTTCCCCACAACGTTAGTATACAATGCCATGTGGGTGAGTCAGAGAGAAGGATATTACAAGTCAAAGGATTTAAAACTTAATCATGCAATATATATATATGCAATAAATATACCATGGTGGAAAAAATAAACATTATAACTGTTTATTTCTTGAAACCCTGTTAGATTGCTCCATGCATCCATTTTCTAGGTTAAGAGAAATTCATTTTGGATCATAACATAGGATGAAGTGAGTAGGACTTTCTTTTTTTTAGAATCCTACTCCAGTGGAGAGACTTTCCTGTGATCCGCCACACAAATCTTCAGTGATGTGCTCATTGATACTGGCCACCTGTAAAATGTCTTCTCTGCTGCCACTTTCCCTGACTTAAAACCAGTGATCTTTGCAGGGCTGATGGCTGTAGTACGACAGGTGCCAGCTACCCAGCAGGTAGTACTGCATAAACATCCTGAGACTCATGAGGAAGTGTAGCTCATGAAATCATAATTCCTTTCCCTGTTCCTTTTGGACACTGTCTAGACATCCTTCTTCCTGTTTCTGCAAATTCAAGCCTAAATTTACCTTTTAAGACATTAATGTTTTAAGTTAGACTGTTTCTTCTGAGGTTAAGGACATTAACTAGATCCTGAAAAAAGGAAACCAAATATGCCATCTATTCCTTCCATCCACCTAGAGTACTGTGAACAAATCATAAATTAATTTCTCAGTAACTATCCCACCACATGTGACTTAGCCCTATAGTCTAGAACAGAGGGAAAGGGAGGCAGTATATTATATATTATACCATACCCAAAGGGGGCATATTATATATTACACCATTCTCATTGAACAAAGAATTGCACACATAAGTGTAAAATTTTAATACTGATATTATGAAAGAAGGAATGAAGAAGGGTAGCAGTGCAGTATGGTAAAATGAAAACTGTTTCTGAAATCTCATACATGGATTAGAAGGTGAAATTAGACATTTACTGAACACATACACTTGATATTCTTACATTTACTCTTCTGTAAATGAGGAGGCTTTGGTTTGCTAGGGCTATGGCCATAACAAAATACCACACACTAAATGGCTTAAAGAACAGACATTTTTTTTTTTTTTTCAACAATTCTGGAAGTGGAAAGTCCAAGATCAAGGTGTCAAAAAATTTCCTTTGTTTTGATGCTTCTCTCCTCTTCTTATAAGGACAGCATTCATATTGGATTGGGGCCCACCCTAATGATCCTATTTTAAATTAAGTACCTCTTTTAAAAAAGTAATTCCTATATGTAGGCACATT
>NW_011888814.1:1085352-1087270 GCF_000151845.1 Pteropus vampyrus
AGGGTCCCAGAACTAAGCATAACAGGTATTCTAGAACAGCAGTCCCCCACATTTTTGGTACCAGAGACCAGTGCTCCTGTGAGAATCTAATGCCTGATGATCTGAGATGGAGCTGAGGCAGTGATGCTAGCGCTGGGGAGTGGATGCAAATACAGATGAAGCTTCCCTTGCTTGCTCACCTGTCGCTCGCCTCCTGCTATGAGGTTTGGTTCCTAAAAGGCCATGGACTGATACCAGTCTGTGACCCAGGGGTTGGGGACCCCTGTCCTGGAAGGAGATGTCTTTCAGGAACCTTTGTTTTGTCTCCTGCTTCTAACTTCCCTTTCATTGAGACACTACAAAAGCTGGTTACCTGATTGAAGTGGAGTATGTTGGGGGAATGTGAGGAAATATGTACAAGAACAAAAAACTAGAAACACCTTAACAAATCACCCTGTTGCACACTCAGGGAACGTTTGTGAAATCAATGAGAATGAAGTCAATGAGACGTTTAACTATGAAGAGAAATCCTAATTCCATTTTAATTGAGGCGGCATCTAGAGAGAATAAATCTAATAGTTTTATTATTTCTCATAGTTCTCTGAATTATCAATCATTTGTTATTTTTCAAACATATAGTTACTAGTATCTAAAACTAAGAGTCCCTGAATTTGTTCAGGCTCAGTAGGAAAGTGCAGGGTTTGGCATTCGGTGGACCCTTTCATATCAGACTGTGCTATAAAGGAGTTGCGGAGCCGGGGGGAATTCGGTAGCAATGCCCACGTAGGGATTAAATCATTCTTGGGCTGATGAAAACATAACTAAAAGGGGGTTTAGGCTGAGAGTCATTGGGACTTTGAACTGGTATCCAAATTTGGAAAGTGATTATTTTAGCCTATATTTCATCTCTCATCACACCCTTCTTGCTTCAGTAAAAGTTCTCATTCTTATTGCTTAATCCAACCCACAGGTCGATGCACTATTTTTATTGATATTATTAGTTTATTCTAGTAAATTCTTAAGCAGAACAAAACAATTCCTCTTGCCTGTCTTATTCTAAGGAAAAATGTTACTTTAGCTCAGACAGTTTAAAGAAAATAGCAAAATTTCTCTCATGAATTCTGTTCCTTTTTGTCTTGATACTATCTAAAATAAATTAAACCCATGTGCTGATCTGCAGCACACATCAAATTCCTTACTTTGCAGGATTCGACTTCCACTCTGTCCCCAGGGTTCATCCCAATTGAATTAATAACCAGGTCCCTACCAAAAAAATCTCTTGAAGGGAGACCAATTTTCCCCTGTGAAATGATTTCTCTTACAAATTTCTGCCTAAGGTACTGTTACTCAAATTTAGTGTGCATATAAAGCACAAAGCAATCTTGTTGAAATGCAAATTTTAGGCCAAAAATCCTAGAATTTCTGATTCAGTAGGCTAGGAGTGAAACCCGAACCTCTCTGCATTTTCAACAAGTCTTCACATGATTCTGAGACAAATGCTTTGTAGACCCCCCTATCTACCCTATCTGATGCCTTCTGAGATTTTCCCCCTTTCCATTTCCAATCACAATAGAAGACAGAAGACATTATTTTTTTTGTTTTCTTTCCTTCATTAAGATGTCTTCTTTTCCTATAAAGACAGATCTAGAAACCTACTTTTTATTTTCTACTTCAATCTTTTTTCACATAGTTTTATTTCATGGTTGTTTTTTTTTTTTTTTTCAAAAATAAAATGTCAAGGCTTTCTCTGATATTTTTTTTCTTATTCCAAACCAATTAGGCTTTATTTCTCGTGTATTTTCTTCAAAGTTTGTTGTGCTGCTATCAGAAATTTATTATTACTCTAATTAAGCAACTTAAAGAGTTGAGATGTTTTCTTACTTCACTACAATAGATCAATGACAGTTAAGTGGAGTGTATCTATACACATCATCTTTAT
>NW_011888814.1:1087320-1088933 GCF_000151845.1 Pteropus vampyrus
TATATTCTACAGTAATAATTTAAAGAAATGGCTTCTCACATAAAACCTCAAAAGTATCTACAAAGGCAACAGGTGACACACTTGGCTTAACCCTTGCTCTGAAATATAAATGAGACCTATTGGGTGGGAGAGGAGAAAGAGAAGTTAGGAGAAGATTTTAAACTTAAGTCCATTTTATTACTTTTTTTTCCTTTATTGATTGAGTTTATGTTTATTGGTTTAAATTTGTTTAATTGCCTCATCAAATATCACAAATATTTATTCCTATTTTCTTCTAGAAATCTTATAGTTTTAGCACTTACATTTAGGTAAGTGAAAATTTTGAGTTAAGTTTTTGTGCAAAGTGTGAGAAAAGTCAAGGTTTATTATTTTCTCATCCAGCTGTCCCACACGATTTGCGGAAAAGAATTTTCTTCTGATTCAACTGCTTTGACATTATAACACATTTTTACATATATTACTTCTACATACATTATAGACATCACAGGATAATAATATAATTTTTTATCATGTCCATGGTTATAAAAAATTGACTAAGAAATAATTAGAAAGAAAAAAGCCAAAAAGAATAGTCTTTCTCATTTACTTAGATATTTACCATTACAAAAACTTCTTTGTTTTCTGAAGACTAAAGTTTATATCTGGCATCATTTTTCCCTTTGTCCATATAAGGCTTCCTGCATTGTTTCTAGTAGTTCAGGTCTGCTGAAAATTAATTCTCTAGTTTTCTTTATCTGAAAATATCTAAATAAACCTTTATTTTTTGAAATATATTTCTTTTTAGCACATTGGCATTGTTTCACTCTTTTTTATGCTTTATGGATTTTCATAAAAAGTTTACAATTAATCAAATTGTTCCCTGTATGCAAAATGTCATTTTTCATTTGTCTTGTTCAATATTTGCTCTTAATTTCTGGCTTGCAATAGTTTGATTATGGTGTTGCCAAGCTTGAGCTTCTTTTTGTTTATTATGATTAATGTTGGTTTATTTCAATGGAAATTTCTTGTCAAATTTGGAAAAGTTTAGAGAATAATATCTTCAAATTGTTTTGCCCCATTTTCTCTCACTCTTTTCTCTGTGGATTTTCAGTTACATGTATGTGTAATGATTATATGTGTATAGAATAGTCAATATTTATTTGTTATAATCTAGTAGGTCCCTGAGGCTCTGGTCTTTATTCATCTATTTATTTATTTTCATTTCTTTTGGCTAGAGTTCACTTTGATACTTTCTATTAATCTATCTTCAAATACACTCTTTATTCTGTCATTTCAGTTTGGCTATAAAATCACCTACTTTTTTTTTAAAATGTCAGTTATAAAATTTCCATTTTTATTGTTTCTAATTATCAGCTGAAACCCTCTCTCTTTCTGTTGAAGTTATACTTTATTAAACATGTTTTATTTTCCTACACTGGGGGATAGTTATAATAGATGCTTTTAAATCCTTGTCAGATAGCTGAAACATCTGTTTCATCGCATAGCTACACTTTATAGATTTTATTTTTTCTTGAGAATGTACTTTTGGATTGTATCCCAGACATTATGAATATTAGATTAGGGATACTCTGGATTGTTGTATTTCTTCAACAGTGCTGTTTTCTTTTCAGAAG
>NW_011888814.1:1091553-1092667 GCF_000151845.1 Pteropus vampyrus
TAATTAAGCAACTTAAAGAGTTGAGATGTTTTCTTACTTCACTACAATAGATCAATGACAGTTAAGTGGAGTGTATCTATACACATCATCTTTATAAATACCATTATACAGTAAATGTTATTTACTAATCACATCTGAAGGGGGAAAAATCAATAAATTTGGAGCATCTGTTACATTTTTTTAATTCACGAAAATCACATCTAACTCTAACTCTAATTCTAACAGAATTTAAGGAGGCCTCTGTTCTTTCATATAATAAATAAATCTCATTTAGTCAAAACCACCAGAAACATGAATATACTTTAAAATCCTACTGCCTTTATTTGAGTGCCTTTAACCTCACAGAAGTCTTAAAAGTAGTCCTTAACATTTGCAAGAAAGAACTTGAGGAATCGTTTGTATAAGCTTTCTATTGTTAACTTAACAACTTAGTTTCTAATCTTAGAAAAAGTTAATTATGTGTAGCACATATTTAATTATAGAGTTGAGAGAGTAGGTAAAATTGGGATACTAGGACACTTCACTTACTCTAAAGTGTTATATTTAAACAAAGTGAAAACTCTGCATTCAAAACATTTTAGTAAAATACTAAACTGTGTATGTTCCTTATATTAACCTGGTTTTCATATATTTTTTCTTTTAAGAAAAATGTATTGAAACATTAGTATTTGTATTTTTTCTGTTACATGGTCATTAATTATTGACATTGTTGCTTCACTTATTTTTACATATATAGTAACATGTCACAGCTTATTAATAGGTAACCATATGTATTAAGAAGCAATCTATTTCTCTGTGTTGTTTTATTTAATTTTTCTTAACAGAAATTTTATAAATAGTAACATTTAATATTCTCCCATCTGTTCTGTATATTCAGAACTTACTAAAACCAAGTTGATTACTTCCTAAAATAATCACCACCAATCTTTGACAGTATAAGTATTTATTAATGTACAAAGTAATGACCTACTAGGGATGTCAAATAAATCTTTTTACTAGACAGATTTACGGTGGAAAAATCAACAAGCAAATAAGTCAAAGAAATAGTATTTTAGGTGGAGAAGAGTTTATGAATCACCCTTTGTCTTTGGAATTCAGCAGTAAAATTGTTGGT
>NW_011888814.1:1092717-1093781 GCF_000151845.1 Pteropus vampyrus
TTTTTTCCCCATGTAAGAACATTGTAAATTTTTCCACATGTGTCTCCACCATGTTTGTGCATACCCAATGGCCTAGCTATGGGCTAATACTGTGGAGAGGGTGACTGACTTGTATAACTTCTTTGATCCTCTCCTTCATGTACTCATTGCTCAACAGGCAGTTTGCTTTTGCTTACTTTCCAGTACTTTCAGGTAGTTGCTTTTGTATTGTGTTCCAATTCTATAGTTGTTTTTCTGCAGGGCATATTCCAATATTGTCATAGTTCATCATAGTGAAGTACAAAAGTTGTATAAGTTTCTTGTTGCAGCATCTAAATTTGTGGGCTAATAAAATTCAGAACATTATATTAGCTACATAAATAATCAGGTAAAAACAATGAAATAGTGACTATGCTACAGTAAGACTGAGCAAGGGAGATAATTGTTTTCTAGGTCTGCTAGTTTGTAGAAACATTTAGGTGAGCTAACTTAGATTTGTAGCATAAATATTGAGGCAAAAAGAAGGAAAATTTTCAGACTAATCTTGAAAGTTACTCATAGACTGGAAATAAAAGCCATGATAGCATCTAAAACTTCTGTATTATTTTAATTATGGAACTGTAGAATCATCTGTAGTCAGGGTGTTGGTGTGGTTTGGTGGTGGTGGTGGTGGTAGCAGTTGTGATGATAAGAGTGATAACAGTGCTGACAGTGATGGTGGTGGTGGTAGTGGTGGTGAAAATATTAATATTGGTGGTTCTGGTTGAGGTAGTGGTTGTAATAGAAAATACTTCCTCACTATAATAGAAAATACTTTCTCATATTTTAAAAATAATTCTTACAATGTCATAATGAACTTATTCACTTGTTTGTATATTAATTACTTGAGAATAAGGAGTACGCTCTATTATTCTCTGTATCACCTTACATAGAACTTTGAATGATGTTCAAAGGTGTAAAATTGTAACTAAATTTGGGGTGTGCAAAAACGCGACATTTTTTCTGTTAAGTAAAATTAATTTTACTCTGAACTCTCATTATATTGATTGACTAGAAACATATTTACAAAATATCTAATAGTTCAC
>NW_011888814.1:1097616-1108620 GCF_000151845.1 Pteropus vampyrus
AAAAAGTGTTTTAAATATAAATTTTCATTCAGAAAATACTGCTGTACTATCAAAACTATTTTTCACTTTAGTAACTCCTTGAAATTATATTTTAGTATCATAATCAGTTTGTTTTTTGCATTTTGCTTTTTCACTTAAGAGATAAAAATATTTAGGGACAATTAAGACTCATTATAATTAACATATAAATGCATATATTATATTATTATGTAAAATATTTGGTATTAAAATAATAATTTCCTTAGTTATGAATTTGTGTGATTTACTTAAAAAATTTACATGATTAATACAATGTGTGTATACAAAATCTTAATCTAAATTTGTAAATTAACATTATTATAAGTATCATATTCTGTTGTAACTCAATGTCACTGAAAAATTAGCTTACTGAATTTTAAAACAGGTTTTGCTTGAGAATTTTATGGTGTTTTTATATATACTTGATTGGCAGTGGTGTGATAAAACCAATGTCTAAGAACTCAGCAAGTCAACAACTTATGCCAGAGGTCAAACCTCAAAGATTTAACAGAGAATCCACCACATAATCTCCATCATGTGAACTGTGTATTCTTCACTGGAAGACTTTTCTGCAGTGTTCTCATGAGTGTATTGGAAGGCAGAAATAGCAACTTCTCTATTACTGTATCAGAGGGCAGAAAGGGAAATTGTTCTCTGAGTACCAGAAACTTCAATAAATTGAATGACTTTGTTTGCTTCTAAGTTTCTTTTTTTTCTCTCTTTTCTTTGAGGGGATTGACTCTATCTTGAATTTTTTTTTCCTCATGATGTACTTACCTAAAGGAAGGATAGTAGTGGGAATTTATAGACCCTACTCTCTCCACCTTGAACATTGAAAAGACAATTGATATACACCAAAAATGAGTGTGGCATTCGCTCAATGCCCACTGGTTAAGTCAGTTTATTATACTGAATAAGTAGATAATTTCTAATTTTTATTAGGGTAATCTAAATGTCATAAATAGATTAGAATATGTATATTCTAATGTTTTAAATTTGTATAGGATTTGTTATTTCAAAATAAACCCATAGAAGTTGAATTACTAGGACAAAGTTTCTGAGCATTTTTATGTCTCTTGATTTGTATTGTCATGTTGTTTGCCAAATGGAATGCTATATATCAATTTACAATTATTCCTATACTTCCTTTAAGCCTTACTATTTATTAATATAAAATGTCACTTTATATATTAGGTAAAACAATATGGTTTTAATTTACACCTCTTTGATTACCATGAGATGAACATTTTTCCATGTTTGTTCACCATTCTTTATGTGAAGTAAAATTTTCATTTAATTTTCTCAATTATCATTTGGGATTCTAATTTTTTAATATAAACTAAGTTAATTACTTATAAACAATATACAGTATTCAAATATGCTTGCTTATTAATATTTCACTTAGTTTTATCTTAGTTATGGCATATTTTGTGATTCACTAAAGTTTTGTAATTCGTGTAGTAGAGTCTTACAATCTTTTCATCATTGTCTATTGCTTCAAATTTGAATAATTTTTTCATGTCACAGTTATAACAAATATTTATTTATCTTTCAGATAACTTTTATAATTTTATTTTTATTTTACATTTAACATCTGGATTTATTTCCAATAATATTATAGATTATTACAACTTGACGTGGGTGTTTCCAGTGAAATTTCTAGGCAAAACATATAAAATATTTTAAATATAAAGTTTATGTGGAAGACACTTATAGAAACCACAGAAATAAATTTTAAAAATACAGGAACATATTGAAGAATTTGAGTGCATTTGTTCATTTTTGTGTGTTAGCTTTGTCTTGGAACTGTAGCTGGAAAAATTGTATACAGAATTTTTAAGCTTCACATTCTTTTTTTATTTTTTGTTTTTTTTTTTATGCCTACAGAACCTGGTCTTCCTAGGTGGTCTTCCATTCAAGTACTAACCAGGTCTGACCCTGCTTAGCTTCTGAGATTAGATGGGATCGGGCTTGAAGCGTCACATTCTTACATGATGCCACCCAGAAGGAGACAACACACACACTCCTATTATTTCTTAACAAAAGTTCTTAGTTTTTATGCACTGAGATAACCCCAGGGACAATTTCTATGGCTGGAGAGCTTCTATGCACTGATGGACATAGGCCTGGATAAATCAACAAGTCATTGGGACAATAGGAGGGAATTTCTATAGTTGGGAAAACTAGATGCTAACTCCGATGATGGAAATGAAGTTAATATCAACTAATCTGCATAGTAGCCGTCTAATATGAGGGAGGAGTGTATTAAAATTTTCATTGCAGAGTAGCCTACTAAAAAAAAATAAAAATCCAGAAGAATCAAATTTAGCAAGGATGGAAGGTATGCCAGCTTTGGCGTAAGAATTAATAGATAGTTTGATCAGATGGGAGATATAATGGAAAAATCAGCTCAAATAATTATATTTGTCTTCATGTTACTTTACTGTAGTTTCAAATTTGAAGGTTTGAGCATCCAATTAGCTTATTCTGGGACACAAGCATGCTGCATTCTCAAGCAAAGCCAGTCGCTTTCTGCTGACCAGTACCTTAAGTCTTGATTCAATGGAAAAAGATAGAGTCCGAATGAAAGCCAGGGACTTTTTGAAGAGAAATAGAGGCTGACTTGCAAAACTATCTGAGGTTGATAACTGTATTTACATTTATTGTTTCTATATAATTCAGAAATTCTGTATTCTTTGCTTTGTCTAAGAAAAAATTCCCTTGAGAAGCATTCGAAATTATTAATGTCAATTATATTTCAATATAATTAAACAGCTACAGAATGTTCCATATCAATGATAACTCAAAACAACAAAAAAAGATGGATTAAGTGACTAAATCCAAGCCTTAGTCTATAGAGCCTGCAGTATCAGATATGAGTCAGCCAAATTACTAATTTTTTAAATTTCCTTTATCAAAATTTTTAGTAACATTCTCTAGTGACTTGATGGTAGCCTCATCTTAATCCCTGGAAACTTATGACTCTTGTCTTAATTAAATCAAGTGTCTATGCAGATGTAATTAAGTTAAGGACTTTGAGATGAGACTATCCTGGGTTATCCAGGTAGACCCTGTCTCCAATGACAAATACTTTAGAAGAGACAAACAGAGAAGACAGACAAAAGAGAAGATGATGTGAGAACAGAGGTAGAAGTTGGAGTATTTGGCCACAAACCTAAGCCAGCAACCACCAGAAGTGATAAGAGGCATAGAACAGATTTTCCTCTAGAGCTTCTGTAAAGAAGGGAGCCCTGCTATACCTTGATTTGGGATGCTGATCTCCAGAACTATGAGAGAATAAATTTCTGTTATTTGAAATCAGCAGGTTTGTGGTAATTTGTTATAGTAGCCTGAGGAAACTACACATATTAAAAATCTCAGAAAATCTGTTGGGACATAGGAGCAATATTCTTTACCTAAGGCAGCCCATGATCTGACTCAAAAGGCCAGTATTATGTCTACAGCTGTTCTCTGTTGAAATACTACCTGTCTAGTCTCAGAAACATCTTGAGCAGGGATATTTAAGACAGTAGTGGTATAAATTGCTGAACCACAGTATAAAGTATATTTCTTACCATTCTGACTTTTTTTAGAACATTAAATGAGGGCATGAAGAAAACAGTTCAGACTCGCCCCTCAGAGGTTAAGATTTTGTGTCTCAAACTAAGACCCAGTTTTTCTTTCTTGACTACATTGTAAAGATCTCGCTATGCTATCTGGATTGCAATTACCAGCTTTGTCGTAACTGTGTTTTCCCTTGTTGGTTTCCTTAAACTGTCCCCACACACTTATAAATAAATAAACTCTTTATTATACTGTCCTCAAATAACCCAGATTGAGTAAGCCATCTGCATCTGTTTTCTTCTGCAAACTTATAAAACCTACTTGCTTAATAATCGTGTCTCTGCAAAAAAAAAAAAAAAAAATGAAAAATATTTTTTAATTACATTAAAGATTACAAATTTACCCACCTAAGAAGTAAATATAGGTGATTATCTTTATAGCTATAGCTTTATGCTTCCTAGTATAAAACCCTAGTAATAGTTTCCCAGGGCTGCCATAACAAGTACCACAAACTGGGTGGCTTAAACCAGAGGAATTTATTGTCTTACAGATCCGGAGTCTAGAAGTGTGAGATCAAGGTGTCAGCAAGGTTGGTTGCTTCTGAGGGTTACAAGGGAGTCTCTATTCCATGCTTCTGTCCTAGCTTTTGGTGATTTTCTATCCATCTTTGTTGTTCATTGGCTTGTAAATGCATCACCTTGACCTCTGCCTTCATCTTCACATGGCATTCTCCTGTGTACATGTCTGTCTCTGTGTCCAGATTTTTCTTTTTTATAAGGACACCGGTCTTAATGAACATATTGTCCACTCTAATCATTTTATTTTAAGGGTTAGGAGTTCAACATATGTGTGATAAACACAATTCAACATATAACACCATATTAACTATGACACACAAAACACATGAAAGAAAATATTTATACATAGGTATAACTATAAATCTGAAGAATCTATGAAAAAGCACATCTTTTTTCTCCACAGTTGTAACACTAAGAATTAAATTTTAAGGTAAACTTAAACGAAAATATATTTTAGCATTCATTTATTTGGGATATATAAGATCTGAAATATTAATTCCAGCATTAAGAAAAGATTCACAATGAAAATAATATCTCTTAAGGACTATTCAAAATCATTATGAGGTACTATAGGTAAATTTGTGGAATACTATGCAGATTTTACAGAGAATACAGTGAAAGTGGAAAATTTTGAGACTAATAAAATAAAAATAAAACTGCCCATTGCTATACTCTTGCAATGTATAAATATATAATTGTATATGCCCGGAAAGTGACCATGATGCTGTCCTTCATATTTTTAATGTGATTACTTCTGGGGCGTGGGAAACAACAGGCTGAGGTCAGAAATGTGATGGAGTACATGATAGCATTTTACTCTTACATTGTTTTACATTTTTAAAATTTTGACTTCATTTTTGATGTGCTAGAATTATTTTTATAATAAATGTAATTTATCACTAAATTATGAAGAAAAAAATAAAACTAATAGATTCCTATTTTTAATTAGATGTCTCCTAAAATAAAAATTCAATAGATTTTTGTTAGCAAGTGAAACTGTTTCTATTTACTATAAAGTCACTAGAGATTACAGCTTCCTCCGTACACTCCAAAGAATAACTTTTCCCAAACCATTGAGCTGTGCTGTCTGAAATTCACTTATTCATCAAATAACTCTTAAGTTCTTACCATGTTCTAGGCATTGGTTTGTGTGCTTGAGATAAAGCAAAAAAAAAAAAAATGTCACGAGGCAAATTTCTCTTTCCTTGTAGAATTTATATTCCTCTGAAGAGAGATAAAATATACAAACTCTATCTATCTATCTATCTATCTATCTATCTATCTATCTCTCTCTCTCTCTCTCTCTCTCTCTCTCTCTCTCTCTCTCTCTTACCTACCTACTTGCCTACCTATCATCATCTATCGGATATTGCTAAGTACTAAAAAGAGAGAATAGAAATGTTGAGTTCCTCACTGAGAAAGTGATATTTAAGAAAAAAATAAATGAGTGATTGAGCCATGTGGCTGTCTGAGGAAAGGGCATTCAAGGAAGGAGAAACAGCAAATGCTAAGGCCTTTTAGGGAAGTGTGGCTAGAATATTTGAGAAAGAACATGAAAATCTGGATAGCCAAAGCAGAGTGAACAAGTAGTAGGAAATGATGTCAGAGCAAAAGTAGGGCTAGGTCACATAGTACCTTCTATATTCTTATAAGGACATGTTTTACATTGAGGAGATTGGATGCCACTGGATAACTCTGAGCAGAGGATAACATAACTTGGCACACATTTTTTTAAAGGATGTTGGCAATCGTGAAAAATAATAGTAAATTGTGCCCATAAAGAAACTTAAATCAACTTGATAGAGATGAATCAGGATAGAAAAGAGTTGGCGTTGAGCTGTTAGTAAATTTACATTGGCTCCTTCTTAGTGTCAGAACTTTCTACTAGCACTTATGCCTAGAGTCATGGCATTAGTGAGAGGCATTAAACTATAGATTGGAAAAACTGTCTGCAGGTGAAACAGACTGTTAGCATTATATTCAGGAAATTCAGAGTATAGATTTGCAATAGTTCCAATATTTCAGACAGGTTTTTTAAAATAATAAGAATAGTTAGTTTTATTTCAAATACATGTAATTCATCATAAAATTCTCTTTTTATTCGAGCAGAATTGTAGCATGACTAGGCTAATAACTTAGTGTTTTATTATAATAGAACAGTATAAAGTATGCTTAATTCCCTAACCCTTACACCTTCCTGGCCTTTATGTGGGAAAGAAGATGCTATCAAATTGTGGACTAGAGCGATAGTTCATTACGGCCTCCGGTAAAGGGGTACGGGAGATACCTATATGAGAGAAGATTCAGTGACCATCTTCTTGTAAAGACCACAGAACGAACTACCTAATTCTAGGCATTTACTCATTATTTGTCAGATAGTATCAATTTGCTAGAAAAAAAAAACAAGTAATAGTCCCTCATTTTAGGAAAAAAATTTCACTTTCCTATTACTACAAGCAAGTTCCTCTGACTTTTACTTGGGCTATTTTCGTTTACCAAGCCCTTATTTCATTTGAAGCCAGAGGAATGTTTGTGTGGCCTCAAAAAAGAAACCTATCATATTCTTCAACTTTCTCACCCTGAAGAATTACCTAGAAATCTTAAATCCAGATTCCTAAATTCTCTAGAAATTCCGATTTAGTAAGACTTGAGTGAAAATTCTGATTAAAGAAAAAAATCTAAACCCAGCCTTTGAACAATGCACCTTATAACCTAGACTTTTATAAGATGAAGTAGCTTCACTATAGTCAAACTTCACCAATTTAATTTCTAAATTCGGCCTGTATTTTGTCATATATTAGTATGACCATTCCAATCTTTACTCACATTTTAGGATTAATACTTCAAGTTTATATTCTTTATGCCATAACTCCTTATATTTTTGTTACAATATTTAAAAAAGCTTTTTCACTAAGAGGGAATTCTGATGATAAACTACTTCTTGGAAACTACAGGGCTCTAACTGGGACATTATGTTAGGGAAAACACGTTGAGCTCAATAAATGTCAGTTATCTTAGGGCGAGAGATAGAGTTTTCAAATTCTGAGTCCTTGAAAAGAAGATATTTATGGAGCGTAGACATAAATTTATAGGCAAATGAATCTGCAAACTAATTCTCTCCACTGGAAAAGCCAAGAAACAGTAACTCTGCTCTCACATACTTTGAAGTCCCTTACTTTTGTCATCCTAGTAACCAGTATTCTCATATGCCAGGTCTCAGTGAAGTGGTCAGTACTGCCCAACTCAGGGTATGACCCTCTCTGTCTCAGAGTGATTTTTAAAAAAACTTTCTTCCACAACCACTAGGGGCACTGCTACATCTGCCGTTTTTCCTTCTTAATACTTTCCTGTCATTTTGTTCTGATGGCATCTCTATGGCGACCCCTACTGGTTTGAGATGCTCATTTCTCCACTTACCATGAATATTCTAGTTTATCAAATTTTCTTTTTTGCCAATTATAATTTAAGGGTTATGTAGTGGTTGTTAACTTTGTTCTCTCTGATCAGTGTGTTTCTGGAGAGATGACTACAGAGATTTAAATTTTAAGTCTTTAGTTAAAGTACCAAACTCCCCAATTTCTTTACAGTGTTCTAAGAGTTGAAGATCTCCCAGTTTCTTTACCATTCACTCTATTAAAAAAAAAAACCTCTTCTCCCAAGTATCTTTCCATTCTTTTTCTTGAAGCCTCTACAATAAATCTGTTTTGTTTAAAGACATTTTTTTTCTGCAACAGCAAGATGCCTGCCTAGTCCTTACGGTCAGAGAGATCACCTTATTTTAGAGATGGGTTTTGTTTCTTTCTCCTTCTCAGTTACAGAAGCCTACCAAAGTCACAAAGAGCTGCATCAGTTTTTAAGTGGTTGCTCTTTTCTTAGTGGAAAAAGGGTAAGAGAGAGCAATGACTCTAATTTTATAAGTACAGATAACAAAATTATAAATGAACTTTCAAAATGTGCCCCATAAAGTCAAATTCAAAATGCTGAAGTATTTGTATAATTATTTTATTCATATGTATTTTGTTATCCTTTTTTGGTTGCTGAAATTTATATCATATTTATTTTTCTATCATACTTATTATTTTGTCATCAGCTTACAGTACATATTTGAATATAAACCATTGCATGTTGACCATGGCTTGTTAAAAGACTTTAATTCAGCAGGACTTCTTCCCCTCTACATATATGTAGTCTGCTATTGGTAATTAGTTTCTTAGTCTTCTATTTACTGTAATTCATTGTACTTAATAATTTTCTGCCTCACAGTGAATTGTATAGCACTTAAAATACATTTTCTATGAAGAGTAAACAGCAACTTTCACATATTTTAAAAATAATTAACATGAGAATTTACACTTTATAATAAGAATATAAAAATTATACCCTCAATATACAGTCCATTTAAGTTATTAATAAGCCCAAATATTTTATTTTTAAAAAAGCTATTATTGAGGGGAAAAAAATGGCGTAGATGATAGAGGCTCTCTTCATCTCTCTGGCGACCAAATCAAAGTTGTGATGGAAACAAGGAGCAAACAGCAAGGAAAAATCACCTGGAATCTAGATGAACAAGCCATACAAATAGGGAGAAATCTAAGAAATCACCCTGCAACGGCAGAAGGCAGGACAGGGCAAAGACATGAGGCTGCCTGGTCCCGAGCAGCTGAGTGGGATTGTGGAGGCGAAAACACCAGGGGGCAGCTGCAGATGCCTCTTAAAGGGGCCATGCCCACAAGCGGACTTTCAGGTGATGGACCTGCTCACTCTGAACACCAGTGCCAGTTCAGTTGCGCTCAGGTGGAACCAGGGACTTACAGGGACACTGAGACACTGAATTGTCATAGCAAGAGCCAAGGGGAGATTTGCTCTGTATAGAACTGCTGACGGTATCCATTGCTCCTCTGTTGACCCCTTCCCACTCCCAGTGCCCGGATGCAGCGACTCCATAGTGGAGATATCATGAAACTGGATAATAGAGGTTGCTCAGCCCAGAGGATTCCCGGAAATCCTGCCTCCCCCAACTTGTGGCCCCATTCAAGCCACCTCCAGGTATAGCCTCAGCGAGTCAGGTGTTCCTTGCTGAGCAGCGCCTAGTCTCATAGTAAAGGCAGCTGACCTCAGTTTCTGGTATGGCCTTTTGAGGCAATTATAAGCACAGCATCTGTGGATTGTTGCTGAATCTTAACAGGTGACAACAGAGGGGCACAGGATTAGGCTAAATTTGGTCTGCAACTGAACCCTTCTCAGAACTGTGCCACTGGACATCTACTACACAAAGCCATAGTAATAAGACCAAGAAACTTAGGAGCTGCGTTTAGTACATAGAAACAGCCACAGAAAGGCAGACAAAATGAGAAGATTAAAAAAACAGAAACCATATGAGAGAACAGAACAGAGATCCAGAAATAATGGAGTCAAGCAATCTAACAGATGCAGAGTTCAAAACACTGGTTATAAAGATGCTCAATGAACTTATGGGAAGTGTAGATAAATTCAATGAGAACTTCAAAAAAAAGATAAAAATGGAAATAGAAATTATAAAAGGGAACCAGTCTGAAATGAAGAACACATTATCTGAGATGGGAAGTATATTAAATGGAATAAACAAAGTGAATAAATAAGAGGATCAAATGACCTATATATAGGATGTGAAAGCCAAGGACACTCAATCAGAATAGCAAGAAAAAAGAAGCCAAGACTATAATAATTTAAGGAGCCTATGGGATACTATTAAAGGTAAAAATATTCATCTCATCTATGTATTAGAAGGAAAACAAGATGTTGAACAGCTATTTGAAGAAATAAAGATGGAAAATTTCCCTATCCTGGTCAAGAAAATAGACATACAACCCCAGGAAGCTTAGAAAATCCCAAATACCAGGAATCAAAAGAGGCCCACACCAAGACACATCATAATTAAAATGCCAAAGGTTAAATATAAAAAGCAGCAAGAGGAAAGCATATAATTACCTACAAGAGAGTACCCATAAGACTGGCAGCTGATTTCTCAAAAGAAACTTTGCAGGACAGAAGGTCTTGACACAAAATATTCAACATGATGAAGGATCTACAACCAAGAATACTTTATTCAGCAAGCTATCATTCAAGGATGAAGGACAGATAAAGAGCTTCCCAGACAAAAATAAGCTAAAGGCATTTATCACCACCAAGCCAATATTATAGGAAATGTTGGAGGGACTTCTTTAAGAAGAAAAAACTGTATCAAAAACAGGAATAAAGAATGGTAACAACTACATTCCTATCAATAAGTACCTCAAATGGAAAAGAATTAAGTGCTCCAACTAAAAGATAGAATGAATGAATGGGTAAGAAAACAATACCCCTACATGCAGCCTACAAGAGACTCATTTCAGATTAAAAGACGCACACAGACTAAAAGGAAGGGGATGGAAAAAAATATTGCCTTGATGGACCTAGAAGATATTTAAGTCAGACAGAGAAAGGTAAATGCCATATGATTTCACTTATATGTGGAATCTAAGGAACAAAAAGAACAAACTAATCAAAAACCAATTCACAAATATAGTAGACAATTTGGTGACAGACAGAGGCAAGGGAGGTTGGAGGGCTGGGAGAATGGGGTGAAGGGTTAAAGAAGTACAAATTCATAGCTGATAGTTGGTCACGGGGATGAGGAGCACTGCATATGGAATGCAGTTAGCATTAATATGTTGGCTAGGCGGAGGGTCAGGGGAGGGAGGGAGCAATTGGGGGATCGTTTTATGAACTATATAGAAGTCTAACCAATGTACTGTATACTTGAAACTAATTAAAATAAATAAATCATTTTTTTAAAGCCATTATTAATTTTCTGAAAATGAAGTGT
>NW_011888814.1:1109575-1122202 GCF_000151845.1 Pteropus vampyrus
CAAGGCAAATTGCCATAAACTATTTTTACATGGAATTGTAGCCTGAATAGAATGGTCAAATATGCTTGATAAAAAATCAAATATAACTTCTAGAAATTAAAAATAAATAAATAAAAAGTATATTCTTAAAGTGAAGTGGGAAAATTCTCAATAGAGTTATGCTACAGTCACCTAATAAATGAGAATATGTGTTAAATATTAAATAAATATTCTATTGATAATAATATTATAATTTAACACTGGAGTAATTTCCAGTTAGGTGCTGACTTATTTAGCCATCCTACCTTTTCTTAAAGAAGAGATTCCTTCATCTGCTTTATGGGAGATTTTTCAAAGTATTGACAATATTACCACACTACCACTACTATGATTAATATTATGTTTCTGTAAACATAATGTTCACCTTTTAGTAAGTAATAATCTTGCATTCAGAATTAGAATCTATAAATCTCACTGGAATAGTTTCATCAAGAATCTATATTTATTTTTTTGAATTAATCATGGGAATTCCAATTAAACTGACTGGTAGAGATAAGCACGTTATAATTTCTAAAAAGAATCCTAAAGGAACAAGTTCCCTTGGAGCTACAGAGTACAATTTCAAATTCTTTCTTTAATATTAAAATACAAAAAGAGATAATATACAATAGTGTTGTAAATTATCCACTTTTAAAAATCCATTTTAATAAGGGCTTGAAAAGCAAATCAGTTAAAAAAAAAAAACCAGAATAATTTCTGTGCTTGTGTAACATAGTCTGTTTCTTAGAGATAATATTTTGATTCAATTATGTCTGCAAGCACCCTAACTTCTATTGATGAACACGGATTGACATAGTAGTTTAGGCCTATAATGAACTAAATGTTACACAGAATACAATTTTCCTCTTCATTTACCTTAATTTATTCTAGTTGTAAATGCCATTGACTACCATGATTACAGAATAAATCTCACTGTAGGATCAATTACTACAATTTAGAATAAAACTTGAGTTGTTTTGTAATTATATTCACTAGGTATTCCATTTTAATTTAAAGTAGTTGTTGCAAAAATACTGGAGCCTTAGTGAATGACATACAGGATTATACTTGAGCCATTTAACATGTAATTATTTAAATATTACAAATTGTTATTTTTCTTCAGTCTGTTTAATTTTCTAAAATATACACCTAAACATGTTTTCTGGATTTAATATAATTTTTTTCATTGGATGTTAGAAAGTGTGTTTCTCAAAATTAAAAATGTATATTTTTTGTATTTCTTAATTTTAATGACTTTTTTCTCTTTATGAGAAAGACTATCAGTTAATAACTTTTGTCATCATTAAATATAACTGAAATATTATAGTCTTCCAAATAAAGGTGAAATTATTTAAACATTCAGTCAGTTTTAAAGACAGAGCATTAAATATCTCTTTTACTTATTAAAAATATGAATTTACAAATATGTGCTCTCTTAAATCAATGTTTCTCAAACTTTTTGGTTTCCAACTCTCTTTCTCTCTTAAAAAACTATTGTGAACCACATAGAACTTTGGTTATGGATCTTATATCTATAAATATTTCCCATTAGAAATTAAAACTGAAAGTTTTAAAAATAAAATAATATGTATGCATACATTCCAGTAGTTATCAGACAAGTGATCTAATTACATTGTTGTGTAACCTCTGAAAAACTCTCCTCTTCACTCATGAGAATATGAAATTCAGAAGACTGGGTTGTTCCTGGGGTCCCCAAACCACAACTTGAAAACCTCTAATTTACATCAATGTACACAGTCATTTCATTAAACTCTAATTTAACTTTTAATACGAACAAGATATTTCTATTGGTTGTGGTAAGATGCAATATATCTATGACATTTCAGGTACATTTCTCTTTTAATAATAGCTCTTAAAGCATAATATTGCTTTAGATTACTTTTCTTTGAATGAATGTAATTGAATAAAGATTATAAAACTCAGGAGCTTAAGAAAGGGAGGAGTCATTTTCGTGTAAAAAAGTATGATCTTATTTTGCCCAGAAATTTTATACTTTAAGCCCAGTTACTAAACAGAAAGTTTAAATGACACCATTATAATTTTATATATATATATATATATATACACACACATACATACATACATACATATATATACATACATACATACAGTTCCAGGTGTTTGTTGACAAATAGCATCTACATAAATGTTACTTTTTAGCAAATAAAAAACCCTCACATTTTAAAATGTGACTATTAATATAATATTTAAATATATGAAATGTTATTAACTATGAGATCATTGGTTAAACTGCTAAATAGATTTTGGACCAAAGAGAAAGAAAAAAACAATCCCTATATATAGATTAGATAGATAGAAACAGAGATAGATAGACAGAAATATGGAAAGATTCAAGAGAGTTGACATTTTTATACTAATATGAAGAAGAAAATTATTTGCCTTACTGCATTTAAGAAAAAAGATGTAATTACTACTAGATTAAGAATGGAATACAATAAAGACTCGAGTGTTGCAGTAAAGTTAGAATTGCCAAATTTCTTGATTTTTAGGATTTAAAAGAAGATGAGTTGTAGAAAGGGAAGTGCAGGAATTATGAGAACATTTAAAAGGATGATTAGTTAATCTGGGTGACCATTGGATAAGAAGTAATATTTCAAATAGAATCTGCGAGATGAGTAAGCATTGGCCAATACACAGATGGAAGGGTCTTTCTGTCAGAAGAAAAACCTGGTATCAGAGGGCATTCACAGTGAAGTGAGTTTAGAGAGTGATATGAGATGATGCTGCACAAGTGAGCACATTCTGCATTCCAAAGTGATATCTCTGTCTTTCATCTCTATTTCTCTATCATCTCTACAGTATAACTATGTAATATACTATACTACATGTTGTATAGCATATTACATAGAAGACTGCAATATACTATAACTATGTAATTTCATGTGAGTTCTCCTCATATGAAAAAAATGATTGTTTTTGAGTGTCTAGGAGGATTATATTAACAACTAATTAAAGACATCAAAGTTAAAGTAGGACCGTTTGGGCAAACCAACAGCTCATAAGACATGGAACATAATGTTGCTATTATCAGTGTTGTCATGATTATTATTTTTACTATGCCCATAGTCTTAATTCAACTGAAATTTATAGGGTTTTTTTTTTTTTTTTTTGGCTAGTGGGGGTTGGGGGGGCAGAATATTTATTAGGAAATTAAAAAAGAGATATTTGTTGAGGAATTATAATGAAAAAAATATTAAGTCCTTGGGAATTTCACTATTTTGTTAATTTTTCAGAAGTTGATTTCTCCTTTTAAGACTGAACAATCTAATCTAGTTTTTATTCATAAAAATGTCAAAATGGCAGATTTATTTATCAAAGTTGTTCTTCCCTTTGCTTCCACATAATTACAAACCTGTTTGATACGGTATTTGTATCTGTAATTTTCCAGCTTGATCTTTTAATCTAAACAGAAATAGGTAAAAATAAAATGATAACACATGCTTTTATTGCATTTCAATAAATGTCAAGTAGACATCCTTAACAACTATCAGAGCATACTCCCTTGTAAGAGTGATCTTCAGAGAGTTGTAAAATTGTGATTCTTTTCATCCTAGTTTATGTTTATTTTTACTGTAATACATTATTGGCTGGAGTTATTTTTCAATAACTCTAAAAGCCTTGCCACTAGGAAAGCAATAAAAAATATTTTCCATTAAAAAAAAAAGATGATGGATAAGTCTATCACATAAATAAAATAGATGAAATAAAGCAATTTAAAATATAATCCCTATGAAACTTTAGAATAAATGGTAAAATGGTGGATTAAGGGCCTTTGGAAATTTTCTCCTTCGCAAAAATAATAACAGAACTGACAAAATAAGATTATAGCTCCTTCAAAGCCTCATTCCTAAGCATTGTTATCATTTGACCAATCTGGTAATTCTTTGTAAGTCCCCATTTGCAAGTCCGTCTATATTTGACCTGACTTGGAGCTCCTCCAGAGGAATAACCTTTTTTCCAGGACCAGTTGTCAAAAACAATTATGAGGCATTAATTAACTTTGGTTAGCCTGAGGTGACAAATTAGAGCTATGCAAAAAATAGAGAAACCAAAAAGCTTAAGGGGAAAAGTTGAGAAATGAAATGTCCATAGAGTTATTGCAGAGCTTCAATATATTCCTGGGAAGCTACAAGGCCACACACATGTATAGGTCTGTGTTTATACCCAAGAAAGACTTGACACAGCCTTAATTTCACACTTTGGTCTGACCGTGAGACTCTGCTTAAGCAAGAAATAAAGATAAAAGTAGAATTTTTACCTGACTGGCTGAGTGTTGAAGGTATGCACCAACACACACACATGGAGTCCTTCATAAGAGATTATGAGAGAAAGATTCCAGGCGTTTAAGGAACTCTCTGTGCAACCATTAGTTGACAACTAAGTTAATTGAGCAGAGACTTTAGTAGCTAAACATGGCAAAAAATATAGACTTTACCTAATTATCTCAGAAAAGGTGCTAAACAAGCAAAGAATAGCAACAGGCCCTGGAAAGGGTTTGGAATCTGATTTCCAGAACTACAACATTAAAGCATTTAAACTTTACATATCTCAGCAAAAATTATGAGATGTGCAAAGAAGTTGAAAACAATCAGTTTAGAGGAGATGGTATTTATTTTCTAAAGCAATCGAATATAAAAGTAACGAATTATACCCTACATCTGATCATTAGGAACAAATTAGTACTGCATTTTCTCTTTCATTGTAAACAACTAAAACATTGAAAAATATATAATACAACTGTTTATAGACATTGAATTAAAGGCAGTACAGGGCTGTTATGCCTACCAGAGGGAAATAAATGAGGTGTACTCTGTGATCACACTGGATACTTTCCCAGAAGTATTTTATGGACAGGAGTTTAAAGAATGATATTCTTAGCAGAACACAATGGTCTCTCTGAGTTGAGGAACAGTACTCAAAGTGGGAAAAGTTAAGATGTCTGGAATCTGAGGAACAGAGAAGTGGAGAAGAGGCACGAGCGTGTATAAGGTTCCAATTGATTCTGTAGCTGAAAAATAAGCCTCATATCAAGAGTGAAACTAAGTTTAGATGAAGAATGATCTTGAAATATCCACAAAATTACTACCAAAATAAGTGGATTTAACAAGGTTGCAAGAAGAAGATTAATACAAAAAATAAGTTGTATTTCTATATGCTAGTAGTAAACAATTGGAAATATTTAAAAACATATATAATAGCTTCAAACTGAACAAAATGTGTACAATAGTAGAACAATGAAAATTACGAACAATGAAAACATTGTTGAGAGAGATTAGAAATACTTAAAGAAATATAAAATCTACTGTGTTCATGAGTTGGAATACTTATGATTAATAAGTTAATTATGCCCAGATTGACTTATAGACTGAACACACTCTCAATTGAACACATCTTCATTCACAAGCAACTGAAGGCTACAGCTAGAGATAAAGATCTTTAACTAAAATACAAAGCAAAAACACTATATGGGAAAATGTTCCTAGCAATCCATTTAATAAATTACTGTCAGATTTTATTTCCATGAAAAATATTTTTCTTTCTTTTAACAAATAAATATTTTTTTAATTTAATAATGAAATTTGTAAAAACCTATTCTGCTTCCCTCACTTCATTTAGATGCCAAAATGCAATGACTAAATATGTGTGCAACTACATAGACTAGATGACATATTTTATTTCTTCTTATTTTATATTTTAATTACCATGATTTTGTATACAATTACCATATTGTACATGCAACTTTATTTCAAACATCATTATACTTTAAATAGATGAAAAAGTGCTTCAATTGAAGTAGTACTACTTAAAACAAAAAAAAAAAAAAAAACAGCTTTGAGAGAGAGAGTGAAAAGAAGAGGTCAGAGAGTTAAGGTCATGGATGGGGGTCATATTAAATTTTAAATTCTAGTTTTATGTAAGATATTGGCCTAAAATACCTTGAAAATACATAAATATAATTGTTCTTGATTCATAGAACTTGAAATTCAGTTTTAATTTACTGCTCATTTCATATTGTCTTTGAGCTCACAAGTACCTTAACTGGTTGTGGTTCTTTGCCTGGTGGGGTGACCCAAACACTCATTTTCAAAGGGTCAAGACCATTAGCAGTCCTGCCTAATTTGGGTTGTTGTAGTTTTTCGTTGACATTAATCACAACATCCTACTGTATATTTTCATCCTGAAATATTTTATCTTGTTGTGTGCTTCAGAAGATTGTTTATCTCATGAACATTCTATATACACAAAATATGGTTATTCTATAGTTCTTTGTTACAATGTTTTATGTAAATACTAATTAGATTAATTTGGTGATAGTGCTATTTAAATTTTCTATATTCAAATAATTTGTTCTCTATTTTTCTATTTATTACTGACTTAAGCATTTTAAATTCTTCAACTGTGAAGGAGCACTGCTTTATGTCTCCCTTTAGACATGTCATTTTTGCTTTATATGTTTTTAAGTTACTTTATGAGGTGCATATACTTTTAAACTATTACATCTTCTATATTAATTTACACAGTCATCGTAAAATCCTCTCATCTCTGATAGTATTCCTTACCTTAAAGTCTATTTTGTTTGATATTCATATAGGCACATTATTATGCTTAATGTTTGCATGATACCTCCTTTATCATTGTATTTATATTAAAGGTGCCCCTATGGTAAATTGATGTTATCTATTTCTTCATTTTAATCCATTCTGATAAATTTTGCTTTTTTTATCAGTGCTTAGTCACTTTACATTTAGTGTAATTACTTATACAATTGCATTTTAAGTCCACCTTTTGCTAATTAATTTTGATCTACTACAGCTGCGATGTGATTCATTGTACCTTCTTTCCTAAAGATCTGTATTTTCCTGTTGTGTAACTTTGTTTCATCCAGAGGGATTTCCCTTGGTATTTCTAGTAGTGTGAGGCTACTGGCAACAAATTTCCTCAGCTCTCTTTTATATTAAAATGATTTTATTTGCCATAATTTTGATTGTATTTTTGTTATATAGAGAATTTTAAGTTAACATATGTTTTTTAAACAATTTAAGTTTTTCTTTTGTCTTCTCTTCTTTATTGTTACAGAGAAGAAACCAGCTATGTGTTTGCTTTCAAGATTGTACCTTTTATTTATTTATTTATTTTTAGTTTTCAGCAGTTTCAGTGTTATTTGCTTAGGTGTGCATGTGTGTGTTTTTAAAATTTCTCTCAATATGGTTCAATTTAGATAATTTTTATTGGCCTCCAAAAATTATGAGTTTTGTTCCTCAGGCTGGCAATTAAAGGTGAAATTTCTTGATCTGGTGTAAGGTTGGTTTTAGGTTTTATTGTGGCAGGTTTATTTCAGTTTGTCTTTAATCTTAAACTATACCTCTTAATCCTATTATGTAATTCTTATCCTTAAGGCATGATTTCTGGAATTTTGATGACACTACGAGGTTTTTGCCAAAATCCTTTAACTCAGCAGATTCTGTACTGCTAATCCAGTCTATAAAGCTCTGGTTAGCTACTTTCATCCTTGTTCAGCAATTTTAGTCTCCCTAATGTGGTTTCCTGTTGTATTCCTGCAGTGTGCAGTCTCAGCCTTCTTTTGTACCATAAGGAGTCAGCCATAATTTTGAGATGAATTTGTTACAATTGGTGGTTCACTCTTCTGTTTCTCAATCCTTGCTAAGATTTACCTCCTCAGTTTGCAGCCATGCTGGAAACCCAAATTCAAATTCTGGTTACATAATCCAGTAAGATTGCTTATATAAACTGGGAAGTTTTCTCTGTTGTATTGCTTGATAAATATGTTTTTATTTCTTTAAGCTTTGTTTTCTTCCATTTTTCTGCTTGCTTTTGATTTCTCATCAATGTCTTCAATTATATATAAATATATTTATATATTTTGTTATATATACAATAATATGTAATATATATATCCATAATTTACAGTTTATTACTGTTATTAGGAAAATGACTAATTAGATAAAATTAATTTTGTTATTATTGTAAGTTGAATTTCTGGAAATCAATTTTTATTTTTTATTTTTTAAAAACAATAATACTGAATTTATTTTTAAAATTAAAAAAATAATTGATTCTTATAGTTCTTAATGGGTTTTTTAATCAAAAACAATAATATTAAATAAAAAAGTGGCTATAAAAATAAATTGATTATATTAATAATGTATTAAATGCTTTTATTCATTGCTTTAAATGTATAAATATACTTATCCTTTATCTGATCTAACCATAATCTACAAATGACAAAAAAAATCATAAAAATAAAGTCACATTACCCAAGTTTTATTATTAGGAGGCAGAGCCTTGACCAATACTTGTTTTAAACAGCAAATTCAATGTTGAGTCTCAAATAGCAAGGTCTTTATCTACAAAGATCTTTCTAAGTTCCTTAAAAGTAAAAGCACTGTTAAAGCTATGGCAATCAAGACTAAGGACAAGCAAGAAGCTTTAGGGTGGGAAATAAGGACATAGATATACCATTTATGAAGTCAGAATTTCCCATATTCTAGATCTGTATCATGTAGTTTTTATAATGTGAGTGAAGAAATGAGAATTTAGTTCCTTGCAGTCCTTTCCAATGTGAAAGAAGAGCAGTTTGAAAGTAGAAATCTTATTTAAAACTTCTCTGTATTTTCTTTTTTTAAGCCCTTGGAATCCTTGGGGAAGTTTTCACTTTTATTCCAAATGCAGCCTTTCTCTCAGCAATGGAATTTGGCATTGCACCTCCTCCCCTGATCTTAAGTTGTTCTTTTCTACCTCTCCTTCTTGTGCAGTCCCCATTATCCAGTGAAATTCAGATATCTGGAATAATCATCCTCTGTTACATTGCCCACACACACACACAACCTACATCTTCATGCAACACCCTAAAAACTTTAAATAAATGAGAATCTATTTACGCATATTTTGTCTTTTTGCTTCTCAAGGAATAAAGGTCAAAGATAAGAGTGGTAAATGGAAAAGAAGTCTGTGAAAATCCACAGTGTCATTCCATGCATACTATGCTCAAACACAAACACCCACATACGTACACAACACACACACACACACACACACACACACACCCCTACTTTTAATTCTAAGAGGAATATGTTTCAAAACAAAACAAATTCATCAGTGTTAAAATCTCTTGTAGATAATGCTTCACCTGAATTACCTTCTTCAATAATTCAGATAATATCACTGCAGCAGTGAGAGCTGCTGAGGTAGATTCTCCTGCAAGTTTTATTATGCAGAGCTATGTTCTTTTTGAATTTTTCGAGCCCATCCTCAAAATTTTTTTTCTCATCCTCAATATTTTTTTTCTCATCCTCACTGTCTTTAAATGAAATGTACTTTTTTCTCTGTTTCATTTTCATATAATTTGATAAAATCCAGAATAACTCGCTTTTTAGGACTGTTTCCTAATTATTTTACAATGTAAAAGCTTACATTTGAGTCTCATCTCATAGTCACATTCCGCAAATAAATCTTAATCTATAATCCTCCCCTTATTTTATTTGTGGAGGATTATATTTGTGCAAGATTATTTTTGTTTTCCTGTTTTTGATTTATAGGAAAAAATTAGTCCAAATGTTTAGAAAAAACTAAAAACTTTAAAATTTATATGCAAATATAAATCAATATTATTGTAAAACTGTGGTGGCTAAAACTTGATTTATATGATATCTGGACAATTTAACAGACATATCTACAAACACATTGTTAATATGTTGACAAATATGGCATTTGTCGAGTCATTCATTACTTTAGCTTGTACAAGATATAGATACATCTGATTAACTATTTATAGATTATATAATTAGAACATTTTAAAGACACATGAGCTTCCATTTAATAAGAAAGAGATGTATGTGCTTCAATTGTGAACTCTGTCTTCACAGTATTTTTGTTTCATTTTAGAAAATATAGAAATAAAATTGGGTAGAAATAATCTCTGGATAAGAACACTTAATTCTGAAATCAGAGAGCTAACTAAAGGGGAAAAGCAACAACAGCAAAAGCACAAGGTTGTTAAATATCACAGCTGTATGTGCTATATATAACTCATGTCAGCATGTTTAAACTTTAATCTATCACAGCTCCCTCCAAAAATCTACTGTTTGTAATGTATTTCTGATTTCAATGAATGAGACTATTTGCAATCCTGTTGTTGAAGCCAGAAATATGATTCTCATCCTTGATTCCTCCCTCTTTCTCAGCTCTCGCTTCAAATCAGGTACGATTCCTATCTTTTATTTCCTGATTATTTTTCTAAAGCAGCCTCTTCTCTCCTTCCCTACTGCTACCACCTGGGGCCAGATCCTCTTTTTGTAAAAACTTCTTGGTTAAGCTCTCAGCCTTCAATTTTGACTCTATTGCATTTCACAATAGCAATGTCATTCTAAGGAACACTAGTGGTTCTAGGAAAATGACTGTAAAAGATTGGCTTATATTTTCCAGATGTTTGATAACAAAAGGACATGGTGTGAAGCTGCATTTCTATTATGTTTATAGTAACATTTAGAAAACATTAAATATTCTACCCAAGGATGGAGAAGACTATTTGAAATGAGTGAAATGTTCCTAAATCCTCACAAGAAATTGATTGGAGTTATATCTGCTAAGAAACATGTCTCAGTATATCTGCCTCTTGTTAAATTCCTTCAGCGATACCTTATTATTTTTACATAGCATGGTTTAGAAGATCCTTTGAAATATGACACCGCCTTCAACACATCAGCTTCTTAAAGTGATTCATCCCTCTGCTTGCTGTCTGCATTGGCCAAATGTCAACGCTTGTATCACTTGAAATAGGATAAAGCCTTTGAATATTGTCTTCTCTCTGCCTAAAACACACTTCTGCACCTCCGACCTGGCTAATTTTTCAATGACCGTAGGCAGGTGTTGTGTGTAATGGTCAAGGAAGCAGGCACTGACGTCAGACTGGGTGGGACAGGATTTCAGATCTAACATTAAACTGTAGTGTGAGCTTTAGTAAGTCCTAAAATTTACTCATATATAAAGAGAACCTGGATTAAGATGAGCCCAAAACATTCTGATGAAAACAAACAAAAATTTTTCACTTTTAATGTTGTAGATTTCTTAAATGTCTGTTTATAATTATTTCAAATTGCATATTAAATAAATTCATGCCTTAACATAAATAAAAATCTTTACCCTCTTTTTTTTTTTAATACATTTGTTATTTTAAAACTCTTTATATGATCGATCCTTATAACCACCAAACTGCCCTGTGAAGTCACATCTGATACTTCATTTTCCCTGGGGGTATCATTATTTTATCTGTTCTTTGAAGTTGTTTAAGTTACAACTCTTAAAATTCATATGTGATATTGATGTTGGAAAACTTATTTCAAGTCTCAAAATGTATTTGTCTAATATCAAGGTAGCGAGACTTTTAATCCAATAAATATATACATTATATATCCATAGCATAGCTTCCTGTTCTATATAATTAGAAATTTTTATAAATTGAAATAAAAATTAGTAATTTAATATTCCTAGAAATAATATTGATTTTTTGTTAAAATTTTTGGCTAAAAAATAAGAAAATAACTAATCCAAAACTATACGTTTTTTCCTTCCCACTGAACACACAAAATCTTGCTTAGTATAAAATGACTAAGCGCTCTATAATATAAGATTTGGTAAGAAACAGAATATATGGTGTTGTCTTGGTTTTCTGAGAGATCATTTTGAAAAAGAAAAAGTATTGTCTTATAATTGGGTACATATTTAGATATGCTGAGCCTTTCATTTTAAAATAGGAATAATATTAATTATATGCTTCTCATGAGCTATAAATGAAATAATATATTAAAATCACCTCATATGGTTCTTGGAAAAGAATAAGCCTTAATTGATCATAGTCACATCTTGCTACTGCTATTGTTTTCGGCATTTTTTAAAAAATATATATATTTATTATTTTCATGGCCCAGTACTATCCAGGAAGCCATCCTAGATATAGTCATAACTTTATTGATGACCCTCTTACGTGCAAGCTAGTATCTTGAACATTGATTATAATACTTGAGATTGAAACTTTACATGTAATTTGCATGGATTAAATTTTAAACACATTGTCAAAGTCTTGTCAAAACTTTTATCCCAGCAGCTAGCTAATAAAATAAATAAATAAGTAAATAAGTAAATAAACAAATATCCGTGTTTATGACATTTTGAAGGAAGTGGAGGAGGATCATAGAAATTAGCTTGAATTATTTATCGCAGTATTTTTCAGTAATAATTACAAAGAACAAGAAACATTTTCTTTCTTTTCCTCTTTCTTTGGTAAAAAATATTTAAGGAGTGTTTACTTTGTGTAAGACATTGTGGCAGTTATTAGGAATCCAGATATCTAGTGGTGTTCTGGTTACTTTCCTCATGGATGTACAATCTAAAAATGGAAACTTAAAAAAATACAAAAATCCAATTTAGAAAATATTTCTGATTAAAGAAGAGCAGACTTTAGCTATACTTTACACTCTTAACAGAACCCTCACCTAATAAATTGAAAAAAAAGGAATATACATACACATATATATATCACATATGTAATAT
>NW_011888814.1:1123438-1129354 GCF_000151845.1 Pteropus vampyrus
GTGTACATTATAATTTGTCATCTATATATTCTATTGTGTGATTACCACCCAAAGTCCAGTTTCCTTCAACTACCATATATTTGGCCCCCTTTACTTCCTCCCCACTTCCTACCCTCTGGTAGCCACTAGTCCATTGTCCATGTCCCTGAGTCTCTGTTTGTACTGTTCATTTGCTGCTTTTAGGTTTATATCCCACATATAAGTGATATCATGTGATTTTCAACTTTTTCTGTCTGGCTTATTTTGCTTAGCATGATTATCTTGAGGTCTAGTCATGTTGTCGCAAGTAGCAGTATTTCATCTCTTCTTATGGCTGAGTAATATTCCATTGTATATATGTGCCACAACTTCTTTAGCCAATCATCTATCGTAGGACACTTTGCTTCCACACCAAGGATCTGTTTTTAAACACAAAATGAATACTTCCATCTTTACCCCAACCCACTGCAACATTCTGGATATAACTGTTTTAAATATTTTTTTTGTGTGATTCTTTCTAATTCTTTTTATTCCTATTTTTCTCATAAATATAATGTTGATTAGTTGATTTTTCAGTTCTGAGTACTGTTCATATTCTCCAGCAAACTGTGTTTTTTTTCCTTAAGTTATCCAAACAGATTTCTGTGAAAGCATAGATAGATGATAAATAGATGATGATAGATGATAGATAGATGGTGATAGATGATAGATGGATGGATAGATAGATAGATGATAGCTAGCTAGCTAGCTAGCTAGCTAGCTAGATGATAGATTAGATGGATGTATGTGTGAATGTATGGATGTATGGATATATGGATGGATAGATGGATGGATGAATGGATGGGTGGATGGATGAATAGGTAATCTGTAACCGCTGTGCCTTTAATCACTGAATCATAACTTTCAATATGATACATTTATTTAATTTTTCCTCAACCATTGAACATTAAAGTGTAGTTTCAGAAGATCATGTTTATATGCTATATTTTGTAAATATAGATTCATGGAAGTTGAAGTTTAAAATCAAAGAGTACACATTTTAACTAAATAAGAAATGACAACTTGCCAACCAATAAAAATTAACACAAGTCTTTTCTCCTCAAATGTTTGAGTGTTCTTGTCCACTCATGTAGAGCAAAACCGGCTTTAAATTATTCAAATATTTTGTCTATCCGATTAGGAAAATAAAAAATTGTTTATTTTTATTTCCCTGGCATCTATTGAAGTTAAGCAATTTTTCATTTGCTTCTTAGTCTTTTGGTACTTCTTCTGTGAGCTCACTGTTGACTTAAGTTGTCCTTTAATCTTTGCTATTGTTTAACTTGAAATAATTTATTCATTTTTATTATAGAGTCATTTCTTTTTTTGACCTTCCAAAAAGCCCTTACATCAGATCTTTTATGTATGCACTTTTAAAATAGCAAAACTAGAATAAATAGAGAAAATATGGTTGTTTCCTTAGTATCTTATCATTGACAATTTGTGAATCTTAACAATTTGTAAAACCAAACAGAAGATGAATTTATTCTGGCATCTGTGAGATAAAAGCACTAACGACCTTTGGATATTACTGAAGACAGATTTTCTTCATATCAAATGTTGTATAAAGAGAAATGATGTAGCAAAACCTTAGTACCCTATGTAGATATAGACTATGAAATTCTAAGTTAGGTAACACATTAAGAAAATTACTACTATTTCTTGGATTTTTAGAAACATGAAAGAACTTTATAGTTTTCCAGAGATTTCAAATTTACGACCATAGTCTTTTTATTACTGTTCATAATATTACTTTTTTTTAAAATAGGTAATGTTTTCAGTAATTCTATTATTGAAAAGTAATAGAATACTTCAATCTAATTTTAATTCATTTTTAAACTGTCACATCTTTCTGATGCAAGATTAACTCTTTTATTTAAAGGATAATATAAAGATTTAGTACTTTCTTTAAAACTTCGAATAATGAATGAATGATAGGTGGCAGTAATATCTACACTAATAAGAAAACTTCAATTCATTTTCTAAGGTAGAGAATATTTAGTTATGACTATGTGAATTGGTGACTTTAATTGTGTGCTGTGCAGATTATAAGTATACATGCTATATATAATGCTGTATATATTAAATATAATATTTTAAGTATGATAATAAATATAATAATACATAACAAATCATGCTTAATGAAATTATGTTAAATGCATGATTCTTTTAATATGACAAATGTAGACATACATATTCTAGATATGTCTTATGATTATATACTTTTATAAATAATGGCATATGTAACAGTTCCTTTACCAATCACAAAGAATTCTTGTTTACTTTTCTTTAAGTATACATTCTAATTCAGGCTAGGCTATATGAAATGAAACTGCTCATTGTCTCTCTCTACATATATTAAAACTTCCATTTCCCCCAGCCATAGATACGGATTTGAATAATATAACATTTCCCCCTGACCACAGACATATTATAATATTCACACCTTAATTGAGATCTCAGTTTATTACCAAAGTTAGGTATCTTTGAGAATGTCTTTTAAATATATAAGAATTTTTAATATATATAGGAGAAGGAGAATGGGATTAAGTGGTATAGTTAGAAAATTGGGGGAAAAAATTCTTAAAAATGAAGAACAGAGTCTGCCATTTCAGAGAAACATTTTGTAATCTACTCACTTAAAATTTATTTTGTGATATTCTACATTGTTTGGGTCAAATTTTATACATTGTGCCAAGTACTCATCTGGTATTCAAGTTTAAATTTTGAAAAATATTTTTGATACTTTTTCTAATCATTTTCTCTTTCTTTCCTGTTTCAGAGACCTCAGTTATTTTGAAATTGTACAACTCCATACTTATACTAGGTTTTTTCCCCTCCTACTTAATGTCAATGTATTTTTTGCTTCTTTCTTTTTCCTCTGGAGATAATTTATTTTATTAGCCAAGAATTTTACTGAGGCTTTTGTTTCTGCCATCTTATTTTTACTATGCAAAGGCTTTTTTTTGTTAATTTGTTGCTCTGTACAGTGCATGATTCAACAGTACCTCATTCCATTTTCATTGAAAATATTATTTGGGGAGTTTTCTTTTACCTTTTAGTTTTCTTTACTCCTCAGAGTTTTTAATTCTGCAAGATGCTGTCTTTTTGTTTTAAACTCTATCTTTTCATCTTAAAAGCTGTTCTTAGAAGCATGGTGATACTTTGCTGTCCATTCATATTTAGAATAGAAAGCAACATAGTTATTTAAAAGCTTTATATATGAGTGTCAGACTTTTCAATTATGGGCTTTACTGTTAGATGTTTCAACTCTTTTTGATGTATATTCCTTAAGATAGTCTAAGTTATTCCATATTAAAAATACAAAAAAAAATAGCAAAACCCCCAAATTTCAGTATCATAAAACAACTACATGCCTACTACATATTAAGGAGGCCACTGCTCCATGTTATTCTCACTCAGTAACTTCCTGGTCTGGAATATCTCTGAACATGGAAGCAAGGAGAGGAGAACACATAGAGAATCACTACTGGCCTTTAAGTGCTTTCACATCTGATTAAGGACATCATTTCTCTGCCTTACTTATGTGAGTCTCATGACCACAACTAACTTTGAGGACATAGGAATTTATAATCGTCCTAATACATGGAGTAAGGAAAGTATTTGAGATACTGGTGAGCTGTGGTAATGTCTTCCACAATTATTCCATATCTCATTTTTTTTCTCTTAGCTAATTAGATTACTGATGGAACCATCCTCTTATCATTATACTTAAGCACACATACTCAGCCATTAATATAAAAAATTGAATACAGACTTTAAAAAAAGAAACAACAAATCTACATTAAACAATAATAGCACTCCAATATTCTTACATTAAAACTTCTAATATTTTATTTATTAAAAATTAAATTTCAGGTATCAAGTAAACTAATACAAATTCAGAATATTAAAAGTTATTCTTTGAGGTAAAGTATTATGCTCTTCACTCAGTGTCATAAAAGCAACAATGCAACTAACAAAAATATATAAAAACACATACTTCTTTTTCATTAGCTATTTAAGAAATTTGAAAGTCACTCCTTTCCAGGCCATTAATTAGAAGATTTGGACATACTTTTATAAAAATGTGTTTAATTAATCTTGATCATTATATTGATCTCTTTTCAGGATAGTAGAGATACTGGATAGTGTATAAAAATGCTATAATATTATTCTATTAGATTTCGGATTTCAAGCAGATAAAATATAAGGATACCATGGTAAGCAGAAGCATCTGATTTATGGTTTAGTAGCATCACTGTATTGCTTTGTGGAGAGCAGAATATAAGGTAACATGTAGAGACATGTTAGCAAGCTATTGGAATAATGCAGAAGAGAAATGATATAAGCAGTGTTGGTTCTGGAAAGTAGCTAAATTCTAGACAGATGTTGAAGTTTGGTTCAGGAAGATTTGCAGATTGCTTTAGATGAGAAAATGAGAGAAGTCAATACTTTCTAAGGTTCCTATTCTAATCATAGAAAAAATGGATTTCCATTTATTGCGACTGGTTAGAGTAAGTAATGCATTTAGGAGAAGAGAATTGGGAATAGATGTCTACTATAGAGTGAGATAGATAGAAATGGAGTTCAGGGGTAGTTAGGGAGAAGAAATACACATTTGGTAGGCATCAGCATAATAATGATATTTTACCTAGGGGGTAAATGGAAAAGAAGAACATACATTTGGAAGTCAGAAATGTGATGAGAAACCAGGAAAAAAAAATATTGTCAAGAGAACTTTGTGTAAAATTGAATCTAAATCATTAGAAAATTGGTATGCTGTAGAATGGTTCCTAAGCCACTCTCTAATATTGATTTATAATGGAACTAGTTCTTCAGTAAAAAAAAGGAGAATAAATAAACATTCTATATATTTATGTCAGCTTTATATCTCATCCTCAATTCTGAGCAAATAGAGCTAAACATATTTTGACTTTACCTCTTACCTTCACTTACTTTTCTTAAAGATGGGAAATTTGGGATTTCTGAGAGGCTCACTGAGTGGAAAGAAACATTCCACCGCAACACGCACACCTGCTATCATTTTATTTTTGCACCAAGACTATGTCTTCTCTGACCTTAGTGATAAATACATAAGTTAAATAAGCAATAATTATAGGCAAAAATTTCTCAAATTATTTCTAAATTAGATGTATGGATTTCAATATACATTGGTAGGCATAATTTAAGTGAAAATTTATCTAAATTTTTTGAATAATTCCAGTAAAATTCCAACATTTTCTTATAATGTAGATTAGTAGGGCAATAAATATGACAAAACTATCAAAATTATTGTATTAATTTTAAGGTAATTTGGAATGCATAGATATAGCTGTGACATAAAATAGATTTTAATATCTTAGGAGTAGATCTGAAAGTTATATAATATTTCTTTTATACCATGTGATAAAATTTATGTTCATTTTGATGGTAAAGATTTTCAGTATTTTGTTAATAATTTAGTGATTACTTTAGAGGCTAAGACAATTGGCCTGTGTGAGAAAGGCCAAAAACAATTATTTTGAAGAGGTTCTCTCAGAGCTTATTGTCAAACTTTAACAATGAAAATGGCTTCTTAATCAGAAACATTTTAATCAGTTTAAAAACTTTTAAATCTTCAAAAAAATTTGCCAAATCTGAAATTGTTGACTGAAACTTTAAAAGAGATTCTCTTATCACCTTGAACACAGGTGTCTGAATTAATGAAGACAAGAAAAATATAAATTAAGTAAAAATATAAACTACTCTATAAACCCAATGTTTTGAAAGTAGTTTTAAGCACTTTTGTTATTATAAAACCTGAAAGATAAATAAATCTAAAATGGCAATTTGTACAGAATTCTGTACAAAGATAAATAAATTTAAAATGGAAATTTGTAGTCTTGGCCTGTGTGC
>NW_011888814.1:1129789-1131966 GCF_000151845.1 Pteropus vampyrus
AGAAGCTTCTTCTTTTTTTTTTTTTTTTTGCTGCAGAAAGCTTTATTGTTTCAATTTGGTCCAAGGCATGGGAGTAGGCTCCAGGATGGTTAGAAGGCTGCCTATTGGTTTCAGGGAAAAGATCAGGCACAAGGCCAACACCAAGGGATGCTGAAGGGTTCTTCAAAAGCCTCTGGGATCCAGAGGCTCTTAGTGATATGTGAAGGTGAGGATGAGCCTTTTGAAGACATACTTGCCCAACCCAGCCTGGGGAGCGACCAGCCTGCGGAGGTTAGTCAGGTGGTCGCCCATCTTCTTGATGAATTTCACCTTCTCATTTAGGAAGTGGCTCTCCAGGAAGTCACAGAGGTGGCGGGGGGCGGGGGCAGAACCCAGGGCATGCATATCCAAAAAGGCCTGGTTCAGGTTCTTCTCCAATACCGTGCTGCTTCCATGGCATCCTGAATTTTACCCCACTCATTTTGAGAAGGCTTCTGCAGGTCCTGGAAAAGGGCGCGGCTGCCACGCTGGTTTTGCATCTTCAAGAGACCGCTGGGCACCTTGCGTTTCTCCTCAACCAACTCTCTGAAGTAGCCCATGTATACCAGAGCCACATCAACACGGTTAAAGTAGAAGCCCAGAGAGAGGTAGGTGTAGGAGGCTTGCAGAAGCAGGTTAACCAGGCAGTTGATGCGGTCTCCACCTTGGTGGAATAATTCTGACAGATTTGAGAGTTCATGGTTGTTCAGAAATAAGGAATTAAGCTCAAAACACATTGTTGGCTGGTCTCAGAGGCCAACGATGGCTGAGAAGGTTCCGAAGGTTGAGACTGGAAAAGAGGTTGGAGGGTGATCAGAGGCTGGAATAAGGAGTGTCCTGGGTCTGTTCCACCCAAACACTGTCAAAGCAAAAGATAGATCTGAAGGCATGCTAGAAGCTCTTTAAAAACCTTGTACGTATAGTAGATTTGTTTTTGTAAAATTCTTCAGGTTAAATATGCTATTTGGATATACATGTTTAAAAATTCTCCTAAGTTACACCTCCAATGCTAAGGTGGGTTATAGTTTTACCTTCCTTTTCACTCTCTCACATCTCAAATCTTTGACTTATACTTGTTTTTATCTATACTTTAACTTACTTGTATTTATAATTCCTACTATTCAATAAGATTTTAGTAGTATTTTTTCTCTAAAATGTACTTTTTAGCTGCATAGAACAGAATACACATACATACATATACACAGAATACATATAAATGTGTATATGGACATGGATGTATTATATATACATTCATCCATCTATACACACATTTTATTCCCAGTAACAGCTCCATCTATTTATGAGTGAAAAGAGATAAAACATGTAAAACTCTTAGAACAAAGCCAGAATATAAAAAATGCATAATTAATATTTATAGAATTCCATTGCACATTTACATTAACATTTAAACATTACCTTATATAACAGTTCATACTAAGAAATTTTAAGCAAACATACTGGAAATACCATTTAAAAAAGGCAATTTAACATTTTTAACGTTTCATCTAAAAGCTATTAAAATCAGTATTCTAATTTAGTTAGTAACAATTACTGATATGATTTTTAGAGATTCTTGAACAGTCTGATAACTTCAAATAAATATGTTTACACCAACCAAGGATTACCAACAATGTCTTAAAGTCATCTTCAGAGGGCTATAGAATAACGACTTCGATTAGAAAATCTAAACCATGTCTATATACAGATGTCATTTAAATTGGGTTAATACTAGGTTTAGGGAAGAAAAAAATTAGTCAAAAATTGGGTTGGTTTTGTTTACTAAACCAATTGGCTGATTATCTGAAACTTTTGCATTGCTATTATCTGGAAACAAAATGTAACTTTTGGGCATTCTTCTATGGAGAATCCAATACATGAAGAGATAAAAAACACAAACCAGACAAAAGATCATTTGATATAATTTCTGAACACTTAAACTTTGAAAATTAATACGATAAATTTATTTTTCACTCTATCGGTCTTTTCAATTGTAGTTGTGAAACAAAGAATAAAAACTTATTTAATACTTAGAATAAATCTTAACTCTGCATTGTCAACTGAATTAATGATTCACTCTATTTTCATTGTCAACTGAATTAATGATTCACTCTATTTTCTAAGAGGGTCTCAGGAAAAACAATGCTTTACAGTATCAGTTT
>NW_011888814.1:1133256-1147396 GCF_000151845.1 Pteropus vampyrus
CTAAGCTGTATGCCCTTTGAAAATAGTTAATTCTATCTGAGGCTTGGTTTACTCAACTATAAAATTATTTGGCTGACCCATTCCAACACAAAATCATGTAATCATTTTCTGTAGATATAATGATCAAATTTAGTGATAAAAATGTTAGTATGCATAGCAGAGGCTTTTTGTGAACCACTTAAGCAAATTATGATGCAAATTATAGATTTTTTTCTTTATTCTCCAGAATCAAATATAGTATTATTTTCTTATATTTCTTCAAATTTCTAATGGTGGAGACTCCCTCTGAAACAATATTATAATTTTAGTTTTAGCATTTCTTTTTGGTTGAAGTTACTGTGAATTAAGAAACCATCAAACTCAAACACATTTCTCACAACATCCCACCTCAGTCTCCAATGCAGTTGATGAGCCTGCTAATAAAAAAGCTAAAGAAATTATGTTTTTTTCCTTGATATCTAAGAACAGATGTGCATGATGGCTGTCTAGGGCAAAATGTAAATTTGGATATCCATATATTACACCTGACTCTTTTTTGCCTCCTGAAACACTCTCAATTAGGTTTTGGAGAGTGCTCTCCACAAGCAGTGTCACCATCTGCTCTTTTAACCAACTACCGATTTTTGCTAAACTAAATGGAGCTTTATAATGGGTTTTGCATTGTTATTTATTTAATTTTGTAGTTTAAGTCAAAAGGAGCAGTGCTAATGAACCTGTCACTTTCATCTTTTTTTTTTCTTATAAACATAACTCTACTCTTCCATTTTTATCAGATTCCTTATTAGCTTTTCTGAAGATTGTGAGACAATCTGTTTCAGTGCTTATTTTTCTCATCAGTGAGAATTACACCTGTCGACCTTTGAAGATTCCATATTCTTTGAAAAGAATCTGCTCAAGGAATATACCCATAATAAAGTTACATGATAGAAAAATTAAGTATAAAACAAAATACTCCATAAAATGTCAATTGCTCATAAGGAAAAAACATACATATAAAGTCTACTTTTGACTTTGAGATGTACTCAAAAGGAGGAAAAACAAAAAGACATGTCATAACTCTCATGTGTCATATATGCCTAAAAGCAGTATGTCTCTCTTGCCATGTAATTAATGTAAAAATGATGATGATGTTAGCAATAATCAAATGTTTCTACATTGCCAAGTAGAAAAATAATAATAACAAGACTTTTATGATAATACTTCCCTTATAAGATTTTGCTTTATACAAACTCACTCTGTGCCTAGTTGGAGTCCCAAGCCAGGGCTTTTTCTGTCTGCCACAGAAACATTCCCAGGTGCTATAATTACTTTGACCTGTCAAGGGCGATGCGACTAAGCAGGGACACAGGGTGTTTTCTGGGGAAGGAAGGGCCATCTAGGCCCCGAGTCCGTGCTCAGTGGCCTGGCCTCGCTGTACTTGGGCAGGTGGTCAAGTCATGGTGTCTGACTAGAGTTCCACAGAGACCGAATGGGCTTTGAGAGGTCCTCATGGCCAGTTGCTTACTTGGGGCCGACAATGGCGGCCATAAGGAATGATCAGACGTAACCCAGCAGAAAGACCAAGGTCCCAAGCGTGACTACATGTTTATTTGGGTGACTCTGGAGACGTACAGTAGAACAGCAGCTTTTTCTGTGGTGAGTGTATCCCAGGCTCGCACGAGGCAAGATTGGGCAAAAAGCAATAAGGACGGGAAAATGGCTGAAAAGCTGGAAGTTTTTTCAGCAAAGGCAAGCCAGGAGTCCAAAGATGAGACCAAGGCAAAAGCTAAGGAGAAGTAATAAGTCCTCTGCCCATGTTGTTTTTCCCCTTCCTTTTCCTTTTTTTAAAAAAGTATGTTCTGCTCCTTCAAGTTGCTTTTATTCTGTTTTGTTTTTATAAGAGACTTTATATATAAAAAACTGAGTTATAATAATAAAAAATTACTTAATCATGTAGAAAGATAATCTATAATATTAAATTAAATATGAATTCCTGATATTTTCATCTTGGCTTACATGGTCTCCTAGTCATTTTTTAAAAATTTTGATAATTTTTTCTCCATTAAATCTCAGCTTTTTCATGATTCAGAGACATAACATATAATGCATTATCTCTGCTTTGTTTCTCTTCTCTACCTGTCAAATTTTCATCAAATTTTGTCTATTCTAAGAAGACCTCTCTATTACCCACGCTGAATTTCTGATTTTTAATCTTTAGATTTCTTTGTTGTAGCTTAAGGAGACGTGTTTAATTGTAAATTTATGTGTATATTCACACCCCATAAATACATCGAACATTATTCAGATTAGGGAATGTGTTGTACTCATGTTTAAGTCACCTGAAAGTTTTGATAAGTACCTGAACCTATTTTTGACACTGGATTAATTATTCAGACTCATGAAAATATAATTTGTTGGAATTTTAATTTTTAATTAGGCTTGTAAATATTATTTTACTATTTAAGTTCTATTTCAGAAAAGCTCAACTTATAATGTAATTGATAGACCAGTCAGAGCTACACAATATTTCAGAAAACAGGTCTTCTTATTCCTGGGTCTTTACTTTTTATGACTGGAACTAAATCTTTGTGCTATTAAATACATTGTCAGCGCCAAGCTGAGCAAGAAGGGAAGGTTTCAGCTGTGAGAGGCCTAATGGAAAGAACGCAGGAGGAACCAACATGAGAATGAAACGGCGGGCACCAACTTTATCGTGGGGAGCACGCTTCTTTTGCAGGAAGTGCAGTTCTATTGCGGGGAGCACATTACTTCTTTTGCTCTTCTTCTGCTCCCCAGGGGACTGCATGGACTTTATATATGTCAGAGAACAATAGTGGCATTCTGTCACCCATGCGTGATATAATAAGCTGAATCATACTTATATAAATTAGGTGCAGGCGCCCTACTATGTTAATATAACATTCCAAATCCGGAGCCCTATCCCTAGCCGCGAGCCTGGATCACAGCCAGACCTGGGACCCATATACATATTCCCCTAAATAAGCCATTTTGACTTTTTGGAAATAAATGATGGAAGTTTTGCAAAATATGGCTATTCTTCAATGCTGCTCAGAATACCCAGATTCTTGGCTATGTTACACATGGATTGCTGAACTGTTCATCCCTGGGTCCCTATGAGCACTAATGAACCTTTCACACCTGGGCCAATTTAACCTTAAACCATGTTGCTCTTCAATTGCCTTATTTTACAGTATAATATGTCAATTTCTGAAAATTTTCAAGCAAAATAATAATAAATGTTTTATTAACACACATTTATCCAGCATCCACTAGGTAATAGGCAGTGTTCTTGGTGCTTTATGTTGTTATCTCATGTAATAATCATAACAAAACAAAAAGGTAACTTTTTTTACTATTATCCCCCAAACTCAAAGTCATAGAGGTTAAAAATATCCAAGATCATACTATTGTTGGGAGGTAGTAGAAGACAGGGTTTAAACCAAACTGTCTGACTTAGTAGTAGGCAGCTAAATCAATTCTCGGTTTGGGTGAGTGAAAAGGGAAACACTGATTTGTAATGTCTGAGGATTTCTGTGGTGTTAGTATTCCCATCATTTTCAAACTTAAGAAGCTACCAAAAGATCATTCCTGAACAAGGACTTGGGAAGAGATGTGTGTGGTGGGCCTGGAGAGCCTTAAATGACTTTGAAAATGAATCATTTTGCTATCCCAAGCAAATCCCATACAACTCATCATGGAACCTTGCTCTTGTCATTTCCTCTATTTAAATATTACAATTTTTTAATCTCTGGAAATAAGTGTTGTTCAACATATGCAAATCAATAAATATGACATACTGCATTGATAGAATGAAAGATAAAAATCATATGATCATCTCAATAGATACAGAAAGAAACATTTGACAAAATACAGCTTTCTTTTATGACAAAATAAAAAACCCTCAACAAATTGGGTATAGCAAGAACATACCCCAATATAATAAAGTCCATATGTATATGACAAGCCTATATATTCAATACTCAATAGTGAAAGACTGAAAGGTTTTCCTCTAAGATCATAAACCAGACAAAGGAGCCCACTCACTACACTTATTTAACTTAGTACAGGAAGTCCCAGCTATAGCAATTATACAAGATAATAAAATAAAAGATCCAAATCAGAAAGAAATTTAAATTAAAAAATAAAATAAAAGGCATCCAATTCAAAATGTAAAGTTGCCATTATTTACAGATGATATGATCTTATATAGAAAATTCTAAAGATGCAACCAAAAAAACTGTTTGAACTAAACAGATTCAATAAAGTCACAATAACTTTATTTAAACAATAAATTCTATAAAATCAACATACAGAAATGAATTGCATTTCTATAAACTAATAATGAAAACAAACAAAAAAGAAGTAAAGAAATTATCCCACTCAAAATATCCCACTCAAAAAACAATAAAATACAAATAAAAATTAACCAAGGAAGTAAAAGATCTATACAGTGAAAATTACAAGACTTTGAAGAAAGAAATTGAAGAAGACACAAACAAATGAAACTATATCTCATGTTCATGGATTGGAAGAATAAATATTGCTAAAATATCCATACTATAAATTCCAAAGACAACTATCGATCTAATGCAATCCATATCAAAATCGCAAAGACATTTTTCACAGAAATAGAAAAAAATCTTAAAATTTGTATGGAAGCACAGAAGATTCAAAATAGCCAAAGAAATCCTGAGAAAGAAGAACAAAGGCAGAGGCACCACACTTCCTGATTTCAAACTATATTACAAAGACATAATAATTAAGACAGTATGGTAATGTCATAAAAATAGACACATAAATCAATGAAGCAGTATCAAGGGCCCATAAATAAACCCATGCATATATATAAGCAACTGATGTTTTATAAGGGAGTTATGAAAGAATACTCCATGGAGAAAAGACAGTCTCTTCAATAAATGGAGTTGAGAAAATTGGATATTCACATGTGAAAGAATACTGAAAGTTATGATTCAGATTTCATTAAACTTCATGGGCCACAAAAAATATGTGGTACAATTTGAAACCATACAGGACTATTCATATCTTAATTGTCACCATAATGGTAAAAATCTTTCGATTTAATCTGAGCTTTGATTTAATCTTATCTTTGCCATAAAAATGTCTTATTATGAATAAAAGACTTTTTACAAAGTTACTGTTTAATACTAATTTACCAGAAGCATTATATACTGCTATTTAATAACTATTTTAAATTTGTATTTAAATGTTTATTTATATAATATAATACCTCTTTTAATGTTTCAAGTAACTATGAAACACAAATTACCTTTTGATGTTTTATTGAACTAAAAAAATATTTGTTCCATAGCTTGTTCTTCACATAATATGTATTTGTTAGAAAACGATAGACTTCCCTACATGATAGTCAAACTAATGAAAAGTAGGTGCATTAAACTATTCAAATATAGGCACATCCTTCTCTCAGAGGTAAGCAAGGGAGGTCATTTAAGTGAAATTTTATTTTTAATCATTGTGAGAATGTAATTAATTTTCTTGACCTTATTTCTTAAGAAGATAAATAGCTTCAATCATAAATATTGTTTTTTTTCAAATTAACACTATTTTGTTCATGCCCATATATAGATAATATAGGTTCTTTCAATGTCAAGTTTTTTTATGTATTATAGAACACTGCAAAGTAATGTCTATTGTATCTCTTATCAAAGCAAAGTTTTGCTTATGCACATTTGAATGAAAATCTTGCTTACTGCTTAGATTCCTTCTATTCGAAATGAAATATGGCACACTGGAATAAATTTAGACTGCTTCATTTAGAAAATTATAATTTCTTATGAAGATTATTGCACACAAAGAATTGAGATTTGTTATATATGGCTCTCTACTCCAAAGCACATAGTATTTTCACAAATTCTAAATATTCATCAATATGATAAACTGTCTTCAATAAGATGTTACAAAATTAAACCAAAATGGCAAATAACCTGTCATCGAGCCACCATCCCTTCTTTTTGTCCTAATGGTGGATATTGGTAATCAATTAGAGTACCCCTCCTGAAAGAACTAATGTGCCATCTCTCATTCTTCATCTATACTGAAATTAAGACAGTCCTTAACAGTTTGTTGGAACTGTCTTCTGAGATTAAATCTATTTTCTATCCATAGGAAAACATATCTTTAAAGATCAATTATAAGGTATGTTTCAGGTATGTTATTTGTAATATATGGTGACAAAAATATAAGAATTAATTATGTAATAACTTTTAGCAGATGCAATATTATATCTATAATAATGTCAGTTATACTCAAATATACTCTCTTTAGTGTGGTCGATATTATTGCAGGTATTATATGCCTACATGTGAAGATAATCTAAAATATGTGTGGAGATTCAGAAACACTGGACTAAAGAAAAGGTTTGGGAAGAAGTTCTCCCTTCAAAGGCAGGAAATACCCCCCACCCCCAGATATGCATTGGTTTAACAATAAGAGAATTTTGTAGTTTATTGAGAAGATATTATAAAATCACATACTCTGCTAGGTGATGCCATATAAAACTATTTTATGCGATACTTAGAAAATCAGAGGAGGTCACACTTGATATTCTGATTTTATACAAGAAAAACTTGTGCTTAAAGGGTAAATTTCATTTATCAAACATTATAGTGCTAAAATAGACAGATACAGGGTTAAAAATTAAGCATTTTGATGTTCTGTTATATACATATATATAAAACTATAGATATAGTTTTATATATATGTATATACATATATATATAACAGAACAGTTATATGTATTTATATATATATATAAAACTATATATAGTCCACTGCATGAACCAAAACTATGTATCTATATAATTCAGAACACCCACAAACACGCACACAATTCTTGCTTTATAGCAAAATGCATGTATTCCTGAATAAGTAAAATAGAACCTCTTTGAGAAGTTATTTGTTAAATATATGTTTATTTGACATTATTTCAGTTGAGTCATGTTTTATTCAAAGAAGGTTGTGAAAGAGCAAAGAGACAGTGGTTTATTCTATCCCTATCTATCTCATCTATATCAGCCTCTCAACTTATGCTCATGCATTCACACACCCCATATATCCCACACCCACCAAAACCTCCTGCTCAGCCAACCTCCTAGCTCTGATCTCAAGTTTGCATATTCACATCCTTACATGGTAAATAACAGATAAAACAATGTCTCTCCTTTACCAGTTCTTCTCATACTGGACCTTCAACTACTGTAGTAATATGAGCTAGAAAGCAAGGAGCTGAGAATCTGAAACGTTATCTAAACAAGCAAGAGTCAAACTGCTGTAATCTTAGACATGGGATGAGAGCACACACTGACAATCCCTTTCAGTATGTGAAAGAGGTATACTAAAAAGTAACTTTCTAAAAATTGTGTTCCCTATATGTGATCTTGATTTCTCCATGACTCTGTTTTGACTCCATCTGTAACAAATATGATCTGGCTCACTTCATGTTCCCACTTCAAAAAACAGTGATTCACAGAGTGTCAACCTATGGCATCATCAACCCCCTGGAATCCCCTTTTACGCTCTTTATTCTTCTAGTGAATCTTACATAATGCCATGGTTTTCTCTTTGATTACAAACCTCTTATCTAAATATATATTTATGTTTTATAGCAATACAAATTCTGTTATTGCTTCATACTCCATGGCAAGTGCCATAATTATTTGGGGTCTGTCTCAGACTACTAAATCTAGACACTGTACATAGTCACAAAGCTCTATAAGGCCCATGCAATGCTGAGCATCAGTTAACACGACAAGAAAGTAAGGTAGAGGTCTCCTCTGCCCTTAGATCCTCTAAACAAATTGATATATTTTAACTTTCTCCTTATCCTTCATCACGCTGGCAGGGACAGAGTAGAGAGCCACCATTTTAGAAATGTCTCACATTTATTTCTCTCAACCTATTTTGTCACTACACTATTTAATTTTTTTTATTTTCTGCTAGGTTTGAATGTAGTTTGCTCTTCTTTTTCTTTTTAAGATGTAACTTAGGTTATTGACTTATTTTTCTTTTTTAACATAGGCATTTATAGCTCTAAATTCCCTCCGAGCAGTGTATTTGCTGCACCCCATAAGATTTGACATGTTGCATTTTCATTTTCATTCATCTCTAAGTATTTTCTAATTAGAGTTATGATTCCTTCCATGGTGCATTTGTTGTTTAAATAGTGTATTGTTTAATCACCCCACTTTGGGAATTTTCTAGTATTTCTATTATTGATATATCACTTCATTCCATTGTAGTTGGAAGAGACACTATATGATTTCAAACCTTTTAAATTTATTGGGACTTGTTGTATTGCCTAATATTGGTCTATCATAGCGAATTTTTTTTTTGCACTTGAGAAAATATATCCGCTGTTGTTGGGTCAAATGTTCTATATGCCTGTTATGTGTAGTTGGTATTCAATGTTTTCAACTCCTTATTTCCTTTTTGATCTTGGGACTAAATGTTCCATCCATTCTTTTTTTAATAATTTTTAAAAATTTTTCAATTATAGTTGGCATACAATATTATATTATTTTCAGGCATACAACATAGAGATTAGATATTATATAACTTACAAAGTGTTCACCCAGACAAATCTAGCACCCATCTGACACCATACAGTCAATAATATTGCTATACTTATGCTATACTTGACACCCTCAGGGCAATATTGTAACTACCAATTGTGCATCTTAATCCCTTCTCCTGTTACATCCACCCACCTACCTCCCTCCCTCCCATCTGACAACCCTCAAAATATTCCCCATATCCATGAGTTTGTTTCTCTTTTGTTTGTTTATTTTGTTCTTTAGATTCCACGTGTAAGTGTAATCATGCAGCATTTGATTTTCTCTGTCTGACTTAATCTCTTCAGCACAATATCCTTTGTTGCAGATGGCAAGATTTTATTTTATTTTTTTAATTTTATGTCTGACTAATATTCCATTATCTTTTCCATTCACTTATTGGTGGATACCCAGGTTGCCTCCATATCTTGGCTATTGTAAGTAATGCTGCAATGAACATATGGATGCGCATGTCCTTTCAAAGTAGTATTTTGCATTTTTTTGGATTAATATACAGAAGTAGGATTACTAGGTCCTTCCTTTCTTTTGTTATAGCCTTTGTTTTAAAGTCTATTTTGTCTGTTATAAGTATTGTAACCCCAGATTTTTTTTCATTTCCATTTACATAAAATATCTTTTTCCAACCTTTTCTTTCAGTCTGTGTGTGTCTTTCAATCTAAAGTGAGCTTTTATAGGCAGCATATGTAAGAGTCTTGCTTTCTTATCCATTCAGCCACCCTATATTTTGACTGGGGCATGTAAATTTTATTTGAAGTAATTGTTGGTAGATATGTAGTTATTGCCACTTCATTATTTATATTTTTATCTTTTTTTTTCTCTTCTCTTTAAAGAAGTCCCTCCAACATTTCCTGTAATAGTGACTTGGTGGCGATGAACTCCTTTAGCCTTTTCTTGTGTGGAAAGCTCTTTATCTGTCCTTCAATTCTGAATGATGGCTTTGCTAGGTGGAGTAATCTTGGTTGTAGGTCTTTGCTTTTCATCACTTTGAAGATTTTATGCCAATAATTTCTGGTCTGCAAAATTTCTCTTGAGAAATCATCTGATGGTCTAATGCAAGCTCCCTTGTAAGTAACTAATTGTTTTTTTCTTGCTGCTTTTAAGATTCTCTCTTTGTCTTTAACCCGTGACATTTTAATTATGATGTGACTTGGTGTGGGCCTCTTTCGGATCATCTTGTTTGGAACTCTCGGAACTATATGTCTATTTTTTTCACCAAGTTAGGGAAGTTTTCTGTCATTATTTTTTCAAAAAAGTTTTCAATCCCTTGCTCTCTGTCTTCTCCTTCAATTACCTTTAAGATGATAATGTTGATACACTCGATATTGTCCCAGAGGAACCTTAAAATATCCTCTTTTGGTGGCGGGGGTGGAGGGATTATTTTTTTCTTGTTGCTGTTCTGATTTGGTATTTTCTGTTACTTTATCTTCTAAATCACTGATGTGATCCCCTGCTTCATCTAATCTGTTGATTTCCTCTCATGTATTTTTCATTTCAATTATTGTGTTTTTTATTTCTGACTGGTTCTCTTTTATGTTTTTATCACCATTTTTATGTTTTCTATCTCTTTGTTAAAGTTCTCACTGAGTTCATCTCCTCTTCTCCTAAGTTCACTGAGCACCCTTATAACCAGTGTTTTGAACTCTGCATCTACTACATTACCTGTCTCCATTATTTTTTAGTTATTTTTCTGGAGATTTGTTCTGTTATTTAATTTGGGACATGTTTATTTGTCTCCTCATTTTGGCTGCCTCCTTGTGTTTGTTTCTATGTGTTAAGCAGGGCTCCTAAGACTCCCAGTCTTCATAGAGTGGCCTTATGTAATAGATGTGTTGTGGGACCCAGTGGTATGGTTCTCCCTGGTCACCTGAGCCAGGTGCTTCAGGTGTACTTCTTGTATGGGTTTTGTGTGCCCTAATGTACTTGAGCCTTGGTTGCTGTTTGCATGTCAATGTGAGGGATTAATCCTCAGCTGATTGGTTGTGAGAACTGACCAATGACTACAATAGAGGAGCTATTGTGCAGGTGCTGACAATATGGAGCAGAATTTGCTTTAGCAGGGCTCTGGTGCCTGCCCAGACTATCCTTTGGCTGTGCTTCCTTGGATTCATCCCTGGGTGGTGTTCCAGCATTGGTCGAAGTTGGCTACTGGGTATGCTGCCCCAATGGTTTCCTGAGAATGGCCTGCCTCAGGTCAAGGTTAATCACACAGCCTATTCACTTCCTGGGGCCACCTGGTAAGAGTCGCCAACTAATCCTCAGATGACTACCACCCACGCAGAGCTTAAAGTTGCCTTGAGAGTCCAAGAGACCAAGGCCAGCTGCTGCTAATGCCAGGCTTGGGGCAGCTCAGCAAAAAGTAAGGGGCAAACCAAGGCCAGATGATGCTTGTTTAGATTTTGTGAACCTTTAAGAGATTTCAGTTAAGTCCACTGCATGAACCGAAATAGGCCATTTGTATGGAAAAAAACAAACAAACAAACAAACACTGGAGGCAGCTCAGGTAGGTCCGCCAAGCCAATTGGGTGGGGCAGAGTATCAGGGAATCACTAGAGCAAGCGACCAGCGTTAGCCGGGTTGATGGAGACTCAGATATGGCAGCTGCCTGTGTCTGCATGCTAGGCGGAGGAGGGCTCAACAAAGGAACAATGCCGTCTACCAGCACTTCTGACTGGGATAAATTTGCCCTTCTAGACCTCCCAATAAGCCAGACAACTCAGTCCTTCCCCGTATGTCTGTGGTGCTTTTCAAGCAGATGCCCCAGAGGTGGAGCTCAGAAGGATGAGTTTGTCAGTGAATGAGTCTGCACAGGTGGACCACTTAGGGGGAACATCTGCAGTTCCACAGCCTCTGTCTTATTCAGCCACAATCACCACTGGTTTTCACAGCCAGAGTTTGTAGGACTTCTCTTCCTAGCCCTGGAACCCTGAGCTGGGGATCTTCGTCTGGGTCTGAGACCCCTCGCTCGTTCAGGGGAACTCTGTATCCAAGATATCCCTCCCAATTCTCAACCACTGCACTCAAGTGTGGGACCAGCCTGTTTCACATCTCAGCCCCTCCTACCAGTCTCAAGGTGCCTTCTTCTGCACATCCCCAGTTGTAGGACTTCTGTTCAGCCAGACATCAGCTGACTCTGAATGATAGTTTTCTGTAGTTTAGCTGAAATTTTGATGTGGTCATGAGAAGAGACAAGCACAGCATCCACTTACTACACCATATTGACTGGCAATCCATCAATTTTTTAAAAGGGTATATTGATGTCTCTATTTGTTATTAAAGAACAGACTATTTCTCCCTTCAACTCTGTCAATGTTTGCTTCATATATTTTGAGGCTTTCGCTCTCATCTTTATGTGGTATGTTGAATGCTTTCATCATAATATTTTGCCTTGTATGTTTGAGGATAGTTAGTTGGCCTTGCAGTGTTTTTGAGTAATAGCTTGGCTTGAGTTTCAAGCTAGGAAAAAAAAAAGATGAGTATTATTGCCTCAGTTCTTTAGTAGCCCTGATTCCCATTAGATCAGACATATATAATAATTTGTGAACAAAGTTTTTTTTTTTTGCTTTGGGACAATAGATCAAGTTCCCATGCTGGGAATGGAGCCCACCACTGCTCAAGATTGCCCCACATCACTAGGCAAGTTCAAGTATAAATGCTACATAATTTTCAAATGTTTTGAAATTGTTTTTTAAATTAATTCAATGTTTATTTGTTTGTTGTAAGTCTCCAGAGTTCTGACATAGTTCTGACAGTTTCTGCTTGTTATTTGATGTTTCTATGAGGATGTGAGAACTTGGAGCTGCTAGTTTGTCATCTTCCCTCTTGATAGGCACTTTTGTTATCTCTAGTGTGGCCGTTAAATCTTTATATTCCATATAATATAAAATTTTCTGTCAAAATTGGCTTTATAACATAATCAAATTTAAAAGACATTGGCTTATCCATTTAGTGGCAAAAACTGAGTATACAAATGTTGCATATAAGGAAGTTTGCGATCCTTGTTATTTCATAGAAAAAAATTGGTAAAACTTGTTTGAGATACTTTAGAAGTCATTCTACATGTGATGTTTGCTGGTGTTTAATTTTTTATTCCAACTAAAGTAGTGATAAGAGGTTGCTTGCAAAAGTAACTTTAGAAAGAATCGATATTATGGTCACAGAATTTCTAAAGAAACTCCCATTAAAGTTTGTTTCTATGACAATGGGAGCCAGCTCCTCAGCAAGGATTAGTTTATAGTTTTTATCTTTTCAGGCAAGCCCATTGACTCAAGTGAGTCTTCATTTATTTTGGTGAGTTATAGAAACAACCCATCTATTAATGAAAGGCAAAAATTTTTAGCATTAAAAACTGCTATTTATTGTTATCTTTGACTGATTTACATTATTGAATACTTACTGATGGAATTCTATTTAATAGTTATCATACACCTTATTTAACACCTGTTAAGGAAATTTTATTGTTAAAAAAACACAAGCCTGACATTCAGAAGATTATAATTGATAAGACCCAAAGGCAAACTGAAGTAAACACAAAACCAAAGCATATATACATAACATTTGGACATATTCTTCAATATCAGATGTGACTATGGAAGAAAGTAGACATAGGAGATATTTTTCAGAGTCCAGACGAGGAGCTACAAAATAGGGTAATCAAAAAAATATTATAATGATAAGAGATTATTTATCTTTGCCATTAAACAGTGATTGTTCTGTTTTAGAGGGGTTTTTTTTGTTGTTGTTGTTTTGTTTTTTTTTTTGTTTTTTTGGGGGGGTCAATGAATGCTATGGACTAAATCAGGAAATGGCAAAAAGTTTTGGAAATTTTGTGTATGTATATGTGCACATGTGCCTATGTGGTTACATAGGCATGTGTCATTTTTATACTAAAGAACCAACTTTAAGAGAAGTGCACACATTTCCTGCTACATTGTCAATAGTACATTATTCTACTACTAGATTTACATTTAAACATCTGTTAATCATGGGGGTCAATTTCTTTTTGAGGTTATTTACCACACATTCTATTTTATTTCTCTTGTCAACTTTTATTATCGTTATTTGAAATATTATTTCAAACTTTAGTCAATATTCTTGAACCTCCAAATCATTATCATTTCTTCCATGTTAACCTTATAGAGAAAAATTACAACTTTTCGCTACCAAAGCCTACAAATCCACCCATTCTGTCCTTTCTAAATTGTGTTTTACTAGAGAAAGTAATTCTTCCCCTGCCTGAGGCAAATCGATCTACCTATACTTTAAATCTTCTAATTTTTTTTGGATGGGGAGTTATTTTCAGTTATCCTTTTTTGTATATTACACCAGTTACTTTGAACTGGATTTATTCCATTATTATTTAAACATTATTTTGGTGGCAGAAAGAAATCTAACTATGCGAGTGAACACACAATGTATATACTTTACCATTAAAATGTACAGTTGAAACTTACTGGATTTCGTTAACCAAATTCACCATAAAAATAAGTAAATAAAATAAAATATTATTTAAACAATCTAAAAAATGTCTTTTC
>NW_011888814.1:1148376-1157584 GCF_000151845.1 Pteropus vampyrus
TCATATCTTAGGTTAGCTAAACTAGTAGCTTTAGTGTAATGGTCATACAAAACCCCACCTTATAATATGCCTTCTCAAAGAGAGTTGTTTTTATAAACATGAGTTATTGTGCTCTGCATTATATAGTCCTCAGGAAATATAACTGTGGGTACAGTCTTGGAAGCAATGTCTCTGTTATGTTGTAAAGCACAGAGAATTTAATCTGAGATCTATTTAATTATTAAAAGATATGGGGGAAAACTAGAAATATGAGGCAAATCAGAGATTAACAATTGTGAAATGCCATTCTCCTCCTTTGACTAGAGGAACTTTAGAAAGAGGGAGCAAGTTAGGGAGGGGACTGTCTATTGTTAATGGGAGCCATAAAAAAGATGAAGCTGAATTTAGAGGTAGCACCCCATGCCAGTACTGCCCTCACATCCGGCAAGAGGGGCATTAAGAGGTTTTGAGCAGTATTATACAATGGTGTTAAATATTCAATTTATATAAAATGATGTAATAGATATGAATTGCAAAAATGTAAATTATTTTATTGTGAAAATAATATTTAAATAAATATTTAAATAATATACTCAAATAAAAAACACAGCATGGAGAAATACCCATCTTACATTTTTCACTGAACAAATATATTAGTCAATTTATCTGGGTCAGATTTTAAATGCACAGCTAGACATGAGGTTCAACAAAATTCAAAAGCCAGAAATTAGTTGAAATTTTCAGTTTGACATTACTTGCATTAGTATCACCAGAGTTAGACTCAATTCAGCATAGAAAATAAATCCAGACGTCTTTCCTTTTAAGCTACATAATTTCCAACAGGCCCAAGATCTATACATTTTTACATTTGACAAGTTTGTTTCAAGTTTGTTCTTACTTTTGTTTCTGTTTGTTAGAATTACAAAAATATGTTTAATTCTAGATCAAATATAGAGCATCACCTTTTTTATAATGAAATTCATTTTTTCTGTTTATATCAAGGTTTTTAAAAAATCATTCTTTCAGACATCTATAGTTCTGTGTCATTGCATTTGTTTAATATTTTGAGTGTTGCTGTAGGAGAAAAGAAAGTTTTAGAAGAACAGCAAATTTTATGTTGTGAAGCAGGTACTTCCATGTTCACTGGATTTTCTTTAGGATGGTGCCGGCAAGAACAATTCAATAATTTTAGGTTTCAGTTGATGAAAGTCACTACTTTTTTCCTTTAAAAGATAGAATGCAGAATACTTTAGTTTTCCTTGCCTTTACAGATCTTTAACAGAGAAGCTGCCCATTTCAGTTTTTAAATAGCCTCAAAGATTTCCTTATTTTTAATTAATTACTTCTTCAAATAAATTTTGCCCATCAATTTCCTTCAGGACTGATCTTGCTCACTTGTCATTTCAAGTATGCCTGGAGAGTAATTTTGTTGTGTGTCTTCTGACATCCATTTCAATTATTAATTTTGTTGGGATATGAAGATAACCTTTCCTCTGAGCTACTAACTTGCTCAAATATCTCCTACTGGAAATTTCACTTTTTAATACAATGGAATAGATTTTTCCCCAATATTTACTTTTAAATTAGTACAGTAACCTTTGCTATGCATTGATGTTTTTGATCAATTCTTTTTTAATAGTTGTGTACTTTTATTTTTCCCCCAGGCAGAAACTTTTTTTTCTTATAAACTTTTTCTGTCCTCTTCTTTTCCATGGCTGCATTTCTAGAATATCTTAGAGTTTGGGTTGTTTTTCTGTATATAATCAAAGAATATTTATCTATTTGTATTTATAAAAACAATCTAGAAAATAATTGTAGTCCTTGTACTAAAAGTAAATGATATATCAGTGCTTACCCTAGAAATGTCATTATTTTATTTTCTCTGTTTTTTCTACTCTTTAACTTGAATGGATAGTGTACCTTTAGGTTTGGTAACAATGTGTAAACCACGATTTTGCGTTCTCCCTTTGTCACATTAAGCTGGTGAATGTGTGAAGACAAAGCACTGAAGGTCCTTTAAAAAGATTTTATTAAAAAAACAGTCTGCAATAATAAACAGTATCAAGGATTTGGTTTACTTCTGTTAAAAGGTAAAGTCACTGTGACTACATTTAACTTTTTTTTTTTTTTTTGGTTTTCTATTGCACAATCATGTAAATTCAGGTTATTTCAAGTTAGAATTCTGTTCTTGATTTTTTTTTTTTTTTAATTTCAGAAAAACGAGTATGTTCATGTTAGTAACATAAAGAATAAATACTGGCATCCTGCAGAAGTTTAAGTGGTATAATTTTTTTTCTCTCAATGAGATTCAGTTTTAGCAAAAAACACATTAGATGCCTTCATTCACTGCTGGAGTTTTTTCAAGGAATTTGATTTCATCAACAGAATCATGTCATTCAAACAAAACCTAATTTAGAGATTTGACAAAGAGAATGAGGATTTTCTAGTTGAAAATTGAACATCAGTGTTCGATTGTGTTTGATTGTTGAAAATAATTAAATTTTACAAATTTAAAAATTTTTCAAAGAAATCCTTTCACAACATATACATATATCAATTCATCACAGTGCACATTTTAAATATCTTACAGTTTGGTCAATTGCACCTTAATAAGTTTTTTAAAAAAGTAAAAGTTTAAATACCAAAGATTCACTCCCTTTATCTTAAGGAATGATAAACCAATAAAATAAACAATAGCCTTTGAAGAGCAAATAAAAGTTTGAGGGATCTTCCATGTAATGGAATGTATTGTTTATATTTGTATGTGTGTGATTCATGACAAAAATTAAAATGAAAACTTCACCTAAATAAGAATGGCAATAAGAATTTTTAGGACAGAAGCGACACAAAACATAGCTCTTGAAGTTACATATTTTAAAAATATTCTTTTTGTTACCTGTTTCTATGAGGTAAAGAAGCTCCAATGATTTTTCTTATAAATATATTCATACCATTACAAGCAGTGGATTATGGTCCACGAGCTGCTGTCTTTGAGCAAAATCCACCCTGATGTCAGTTTTGTATGGACCATGAGTTAAAAATGCTTTTACATTTCTAAGTTGTTTAGGGAAAAAATCAAAAGAATCATCTTTTAAAACTAATGATAATTATATGAAATTCTAATTTTAGTGTCCATAAAATTTTCGGAAAACTGAACTTTTCAAATGACTGAAGTTGAATATATATTTATCTTAATTATAAACTAGAGTAGAGAATTTGGAGGACACATTTGTAAGATACTTTATCTTTAAGTTGGTGATTGGATTGTGAATAAAATGTGTATGCCACACCAAGAAGGAGATATATAGATGGCAAATAAGTGTATGAAAAAATGTTCAACATCATCTATCGTTAGGGGATTACAATTTTAAACAACAATAACGTGCTACTACATACCTATTAAGATTGTCGGTCTAAAACATCTAGAGCACCAAATGCTGGCAAGAATGTGGAACAACAGGAACTCTCATTCATTGTTGGCAGGAATGCAAAATAGTACAACTACTTTGAGATACAGCTTGGCATTTTCTTATGCAATTAAACAGACTCTTACCAGACGATCCAGAAATCACCCTCCTCTGTATTTACTCAAATGAAATGAAAATGTGTATCACATACACGCGCATGTGCACTATTGCACACAGATGTTTATAGCAGCTTTATTCATAATTGCCAAACTTGGAAACAACTGGGATGTCTTTCAATAGGTGAATGGATAAATAAAGTAGTGGTACATCTAGACAATTAATACCATTCAGATCTAAAAAGAAAAGAGCTGTCAAGCCATGAAAAGATATGGAGAAAACTTAAATGCATATTACTAAGTGAAAGAAGCCAATGTGAAAATGGCTGCATGCTCGATGATTCCAACTATGTGACATTCTGGAATAGTCAAAACTATGGAAACTAAAAAGATCAGTGATTGCCAGGAGTAAGTGGGAGGTAGAGGAGGAAGATAAATAAACAGCACAGAGGATTCTTAGAGTAGTGAAACTACTCCATATAATACATGATGGATACATGTCATCACATATTTGTCAAAACCCGTAGAATGTACACCAAGAGTGAAACCAAATGTGAACTATGGACTTTAGAAGATAATGATGTGTTAGTGTAGGATTATTGATTATGACAAATTTACTACTGTGATGAAGGATGCTGATAGTAGGGGAGGTTGTGAGGGCATGCAGAGAAGACTATGAAAATTTTGTACATTCTGTTCCATTTTGCTACGAACCTCAAATATTTTTAAAATAAAGTTTATTTATTAAAAATATGTATAATCCATGCCATAGTATAGCACTAGTTTCTTTGCCAATGATCTTGTTTTTTTTTTAAGAGTCAAATATAGAAGACAGCCTTCAGGTTTTGTGCAAATATGTTAGATATAAACAATCACTGCAATCATAATCCAGTTTTCTACTCTCTTATATTAGATAAAACATACTCATTAATAAATGGTTACTAAACAGTATTAGTCCTGCTGATGTGAGCCTGTATTTACCATTATTATGAGGCAATTACCTCTAGTATATAACTTTTATCCCAGACTATCTTTTCAAATTGTGAGATCTTTTTATATCAAATAGCTTTGGTAAGCTAAATACAGTGTTATTCTCTAGGTCAGAGGGGATTTTTTTCCCATAGTGTATCATAAAGATGATGGATCTCTCTGGGATAAAGTGTGGGTGGGTTTGCTCAGGGTACCACACCTGTGACATTGACCTCTGTGTGCACAGCATTCAGATGGACTCACGCTGCATTGGCTTCATGGGACTTGGGGGAAAGAGGAACAGATGCAAAAATGAAGCTTATGAGTCTTGCCATTACATGAGCGCTTGTCTAATTTTATATGGACTTGTTGTTACCTTACCTAGCAAACTTACAAACCTACCAAAGTGTAAAGAACAGATCCAGCAATTATCTGCTTGTCAAGGACTGTTCGGCTGCTTGACAACCATAACTTCAAACAGCCCTCTTATTCACATTCTCCAACACACACACACACACACACACACACACGCACACACACACACTTGCATATTTTCCTATAAAATTCTCATTATTTAAAAGCTAAATTAATGATGTTTGTATAATATTATGTAATAAAACTGTTACATTTTGTATAATAAAACCAACTTCACTTATTTGATTCTCTTTATGATGTAATAAGAAGTGGCAATCAGTATCCCAGTTATTATTGAAAACCCTGAAAATAACTTTTTAAGTCAATTTGTTCAAATTCTCTACATTTTTCAAATCATTAATTAGTTACATATTTAAACTGGTGATACAAAGGTGAGCAGTGCTTGCCTCTAGCTCTGAACTGGTTTATAAAATAGAACAGAGGATTAAAACTTAAAAATTAAGAACAGAAGGCAACTACTCTGCTGCACAGCAAACATGATCAATAAATGCTAGTGATTCTGTACTGAATGTGAAGATAAAATAATGATTACATTTTCAGGAGCTACACTATAGAGAACCAAAGTCAGTACCATGATAGTGTAATAACTGGAGGCTAGTGGAAATAAGATAAATTAATTTACTTGGAACAAATGGCTGTTGAATGAATGTCAAAGCCTTATAAAAATCACAAGTTTCATGATAGTTAATTTTATGAGTCAACCTGACTATACTAAAGGATGTCCAAAAAGCTGGTATATTATTTCTGGGTGTGTCTTGAGGGTGTCTCTGGAAGACATTATCGTTTGAATCGGTATATGAGCAAAGACCACTTTCAAAATATAATGTTTTGCTGTCTAGTCTCACTTTTTTGATCTTTATGATTTGGATTATTTGGCTAAATTTTTCTTTTGTTATTATCAAATGATAAATAATTTCTCTCAATATTTATCTTTTTAACCTGTTTCTGAGGTAGTCATCATTTACCGTAAACATTTTCAGCATCAGAAATATTTCCAAGATTTAGCTTTACTGCTTATATTAGTCATGGTAAAATCTGTATGTTATATTTTAGCTCATTTTTCCACATTGGTAACTCAGTCCTGACAAATAATAATTCCTTTACTAGATGTGCTCATAGTGAAATACCAGGAAATGATATCAATGATAAATCTTAAATATAGATGAATCTGACAAAAACTTACAGCATTTCCACAATGACAAATGTTAAACATTGATAAAGGATGCTTGATTTATTTATTTATTTTTTTATATACCAAGTATCTAAAATATATGCTTTATGCACAGAAATCTCTTCTTAAGTTTTAAATACAACCATATTGGCACTATTTAGCAGACATGTCAGGTACAATAGTTTGAAGTCATGACAAAAATATATATCTCATTCTATTTAATCTGTGACTGTTGAACAGCTTCCCAGTGTGCTTTTCAGAATAAATTGATAGAGCAATTTTCCATTAAATTACATTTGTGATTGGTATTGAAGTTAAAGGAATCAATTATCTCAATTTCAATAATATAAACAATCCATTAAAAGGAGAAATTACAAACCTATTCACAAATAGAACTCCATATACTTGTAATCAATTTGCTTTGAAGTTGTATTTGGGGGGACATATTAACACACTGAAAACAGTCAGAAATAATTTACAAGAATGATTTGAATCTATAGCTGACTCAAAAGCACTCAGTAAGAAACCCAAGCATATATATATGACAATAGTGATTATTACTGTATCTACCCATGATTTATTAACTATAATAGTCGTATTTATTCATTATTTCATATTATTCTCTGATCAAAGATACTAGATCCACAATAACTGTGGGACAAACTGCAAATTGATTATACAGGCATATAAGACCTTCTAGAGCCAAGCACTAACATATTTAACCAATCATATTTTTGTCTAGTTAGTAGTAAGTTACTTGTTTCCCACAGTAACTTGTTCTTTGACAAGCCAGTGATTTAATTTCCACAATGTTTACAGTTTCTCCAAATCGCCACCCATTCTAGGCTGCTTAAAATGTTCTTCTATCTCTTCTTCAATATAAATTCTACCTATAATTTATCTATATGTAAAGATCACCTTTCGAGTTGAAAATCAAAAGGAATGGATCCAAGATCTTGATGCTAGGGCTTAAACTCTTAATGTTTCATTCACTTCCTTGATGAAGCAAGTTTCCATGTTATATACTGCTGAAGGCCACATGGCAAGGAACTGAGGGCAGCCTCCAGTCGATATCTAATAAGAAAACAAGGTCCTCAGTCTGGGTCCCTCTTGGAAATGAATGCTGTCATAAACAATGTGAGCTTGGAAGGGATCCTTCTCTAGTAGAGCTTCTGACGAGAACCCAGCCCTGATGAATCTGTGATCGCAATCTTGCAGAGAACCCTGCTAAGCCATGCCTAGATTCCAGACACAAAAACTGTGAGACAATAAACTTAAAATTGTTTTAAGCCATTAAGTTTGTGGCAATATTACTACTAGATAATGAATATATGTATGTGCTGATTCTGCTAGATGCTAAGTATGTCTATTCTAAAAATGTGTTCCAGAACTGGAAAAGTAAGCACAAGGTAGGTTTGGAAACCCATTAAGCCCACAATAAGATAGACTTGAACTAAAATTAGACTTGATTTCCTAACCTCCTAAATTCCTACTCTGAATGTTGAACTATAGCGATGATTTGGTTTCTAAGAATATGTGTTAACTGAAAGTCAGAGTCTTGATTATAACCATGATTTTATCATGATCACCATGATCATGATTTTGGGACATTACTCAAACATCTGATGCACATCTGATACTGGTAAATGTCCACAGGTGCCTCTGAGAAAGGCTGTAAGAAAGATTCAAAGTAATAATTTTTGGCATTGTAGCAGAATCTTTCCTCAATGGGACTAAACTTACATTTTATTCATTAGTATCTGGGTATATAATCAGACTCAAGTCTGGGGATTGGTTGAGGGACTGTGACTCCTGTTTTGGGGAATCAAGTCAAACTTCTGTTTATTGAACCTAGAACTATTCTATTTGTACAAACCAGAACACTCTTTTAATTGTGCTGTTCATCACAGTAACCAGGCACTTGCGATAACCTTGTCTTATCTTTGGCGATTTAAGTTCCTTCACTTAGCCCCTGTCACTCCACGGCCCCATCTTTCCCTTTATGTTAAGATACTTCAGTTCAGTGGTAGAATTTCCTCCTGTAATTTCCGACCTACATTGAAGAGGCACCATAGAGTCTTTCAGGAATGCTGGGCCTCCCATTACTGCTATGGTGAAAGGTGTGTTCTCTGGCCACTGTCGGGTAGGTGAGCAGGTCTTATAGGTAAATTATTGAGATTATTTCAATCTCTCTAAGCCTTAGGATATTATATCTGTGCTATGCCAAATGTGTATCAGTTATCCACTGCTATGTAATAATATTACCACAAAATTAGCAAATCAAAACACATATTTATTATTTTACAATTTGTATGAGCCAAGAGTCTGACTATAGCTTTAGCTCGGTCCTCCAAAGGCTGTAAAAGATGTTGTATGGAGTAGCGGTCTCAGTTGAGAGAAGGGCTCACTTCTTCACTTGCGTGGTTCTCTATGAAGATGGTGACTATTATTTTTATTCACCTCATTATCATTGGTTTGTTTTCTGACACTTTCAGCCTCTTCTCCCTTAAAATTGAGAATTTCCCCCCTTGACATTTAGGTTTGACCTTTTGTATGGAGTACTTTTTTCCAGTGTTCTTCATCGACATCTTTTTCTGTCAATTTCTTAAATACTACCCTAGTTTATAAAGTTCTGATATTGTATGAACGATCACCGTAAATGTGAGGGTTTTTTTCATGTGAAATGACAAAAACACAAACGAAAGTAGCAAAAGCTAAAATAGAGACTAACTGGCTAATAAACTGGAAATATTGAGAAGGGACTTGTCTAAAGAAGGGCAAAATTTGGAGATTCATAAATAATAAAACTCTGTATGTTTATGGCAAGGGGGTACATGTGTCACAACTGAAATAGAGCTACAAGTATCTAGTGAGTAGAGTTCCAGACTTCTGCTGAACCTTGGCAATGTACGGGATAGCTCTCCACAGCAAAAAATTATCTAGATGATATTGCTGAGATTGAGAATTTCTGGGCTAGAAAGAGATTAATTACGCTTTTGTTATTAGATAAATAAAATTAGATGTGACTACTTTAATACTTTACTCTTATCAAGGACATGATAAGACTTGCAACATTCTGCAGCTATATATTTAGCATACTAATTCTATATTATACATAGTTAATATTCTAT
>NW_011888814.1:1159034-1161699 GCF_000151845.1 Pteropus vampyrus
CAGAACTTGATAGCACTTTACATGGGGATTTCCATGTGTACAACACAAGATGGCATTTTATACTTAAGATTTACTTGCTACATTTAGGGAAATTTTCAAACACACACTTATTTGGCAACCGAATGTCTTTTTTTTTTTTTCCACCTTTAGTTTTATCTCTTGAATCAGTGAGATTTTTACATGACTTCTATTAAGCTTGATACATTTTAGACTCCCAAGGAAGATCATGGCCATCCACAATCTCTGAAAAACCATAAAACAAAAGATTCAGTAGAACCCTAACTGTAGCTATTGCAAATGGTATTAAATAAGTAAATGATAATCAACTCTTCCTCCTCCACTAGTTATTTTAGATTTTCCTCACCTTTGCCTACATTTCGGCTGTTGTAAATTGCTTATCTGGAGGAGTAACTAGATCTCTATGAGAGTTTGAGTCTTAGTAGTCTTCCCCATCTCACACTAATAGTTGTGATGGTATAAGTTATGAAAAGTAGATTTTGAATACCCTATATATTTTATTTGTATATCAGAAATAAAATCGCTACTGCAATGAACCAGACCTGAACTGGAATGGTAGGAAAAGCAGCATTTGGTATTTAAGCCTATGATTAACTTAAAGCCTACAATTAACAATGAGACCAAGCACAGTAAGTGATACTTGGTCAGTACAATCAGTGGTGATATTAAAACATGACAGATTGGTGACAAGAGTGAAAAAAACTTTTTTTTTTGTCAACACTTAAGAATACTTTTGGTGAGACATTAAAGAAAAAAAGTGATACTTTGGTTAATTTAGGAATATAACACTTTTATATAATGTTATAGATAAGGAGAAATTTCTGAGTTAATACAAATTACAATCAACTATCAGTTAACCAATCTAAACTTAACCCACTGGTGATATTAAAATTATCACACCCATTTGTGTTTCATAATATGACTTAAAAATTGCTCCAAATATTTCAGTTTTGGCCAAAATATTGTAACATTCTACTGACAAATACAGTAATAACTAATTTTCTGCTTTAAATTTGCATGTATTTCTACTATAAAGAAAATGAGAAGGCTAATGAATTATGAGTGTAACCTCACTTACCCTGAGTTTTGCTTATACAGTATATTAAGGATATATTGCCTCTTTTCAATCTAAATAAGAAGTGATAAAAATCCCTGCCTGAGAAAATGACATGGACTTACCTAGAGAAAAACAATGGAGTCTTATCTTATAATCATGTTAGATTAGTTTAGATACTAAAAGCATCTGGTTGCATGCAGTCAGCATCCTTCAGAAAGTCATCCTATTGGAAAAAAAAAAATACGTTTCATGTAATTATTTTTCCTCCATTACTGGGACAGATTGTTACTTTATTGGCTGAGCACCAGAAAGGCAGTTGGCTAAAGTTTAGAATCCATGTCTCAAGGCAAAAGTATTTAAATGTTAATTTAAATATTCACTCTCAGTGTTCTGACAAACTTCCACTTAGAAGTTTGTGGGAACTGAATCTTGCTGAAGGAACAGTGCATTCATTTCTTCTATCTCACGCTCACTCCCGAACATATGTTCATTTATTGGAATGATAGGAAAAGTAGCATTTGGTATTTAAAAATGTTCTTCCATTCTTTCTTCTCCCCCTTGCATATTAATCAGTTGTACTTATAATGTTTTTCCAATGTGATGTCAATGTTCCTCTTGGGTTTTATGTAGTTTTTATTTGGAAATTTTTCTTTAGCTCCTGGAAGCTAAATTTGACCAATAGTTCTAAATTTCATTGATATATGAGAATATACATGGGAGCTGGAAACGATTTCTGATGTTCAGGTTCCCTTCCGGACATTCCTATTATATAATAATATACCTTGTATATCTTGGAGTGCCTCTCTATTCTAAATCCTTTTTCTATTTTACATTTTTTCATTCTAATGGGCAGGCAAGATTGAGAACCATTGGAACAGTTAAAGCTGTATTTAGGCAATGTGAGCGAAGAACTATTCCATAGTTCACCTCAAACTTTTCTTAAAAAGTTTCTCTATTGTGTCAGTCTAGACTTAATAATTCAAGGTTGTAAGGAATCATATATCATATGGATCATTTGTTAGGCTAAGAGATGAATTAAAGGATAAGACCAAATCCAGTGGGAAGAAAATAGTTTTTCCAAAGAGATAAAAAGGTTTGCACTTTGTCGTTTTAAAGCAAGAAACTACCTCTGCTTGGCAAATGATCCTGAGCAGATACAAGTAAGAATATGTACTTTATTGTCATTGAGATTTGCTTCTATCGAAAGCTTAACATCTCTTGGTATTTCTCCATTGGATTATGGGAATTTTCAGAAATAAAGTGATTTTCGACTTTTTCTCCTCCACCCCCCAAAAATTGGAATTCCTTTTGGTGACTCTTCTTTCTTTATAACTATGAGATATCACCTTTCAAACACAGAAAGGCAATGATGAATAAAGAAGTCATAAAAGAAGTGTATCCTGCATCGTATTATTTTCACTGTTAATGATTCTTGTTATATAAGAACATCCTATCAAGGGAAGAAAGTTGATAGTTATAATGAAAAAAAAAATTGAGGGAGTTGAGAGTATATTAGAGTTCTCCAGAGAAATCAGAAGTAATAGGAATAGATATAGATATAGATATAGATATAGATATAGATATAGATAT
>NW_011888814.1:1161811-1166926 GCF_000151845.1 Pteropus vampyrus
TAGATATATAGATATATAGATATATGAGAGAGAGAGAGAGAGAGAGAGAGAGAGAGAGAGATCATTATAAAGAATTGGCTCACATGATTATGGAGGTAGTTCCAATATGGGGGCTGGTAGGCTTGAGACCCAGGAAGAAAGTCTGAGCATCCACATAGCTCAGTCAAGTTGACACATAAAACTAACCATCATAGGAAGCATCGTAAAGAAATACTCTATATAGGTACACATTTATACTGGTACATTGGTCATATAGATTGAGGAGCTCTATATACTTTATAGGAAAATATCCATATCTTCTCAGAATAGAAGATGCATAATATCTTCTTAAAAGAAGAAAACCATATTTATATTTCATTAACAAATTTTAAAAAGCACGAAAATATGCTATCAATAATAATTTCAAATGAATATTTTCTTTGGATATCCTTGTATTGTGTTGCTTTAACATTTAAATGAGAAAAAAAATTCAGAATGTAATGATAATCTTTCCTCTCGATTCCTTTTGAACTTTAAATTATTTCAAAAATTGTATTTATTTAATTCTGCATTAAATTATTCACACCAGAAAATTATTTAACTAAAAATGTGAATATAAAAAAAGAAGGCAATATACAGGGAAGAACTAAGGCTATTGTGTTGTGTACAATCACTTTATCATTACTAATTCAAACTATATCAATCTATCTAAAGCAATTTACTAAAATGATTAATTATCAATGTCATTTGATCCTGATTTAAATCATCTTCATGAATATAATTTCTAACTCCAATTTTCTTTTTCTACATTTAGATTTTTGTTTAATTACAGTTCTCTAGAGCTGTTGTGATGCAATCTCTAAGAAATCCCTGGGACACATAATATATTATAAAAATCATCATTACCTTTTAATAAAAACAAAGATTTAAACGATTAAATGAATATTTTCTTTGGATATCCTTGTATTGTGTTGCTTTAAAAATTCTAAGTGATTAAAAATGTAGAAACTAATTTTGGTTTAGTAATATACTTGGAAGCTGATTCTTAATTTCTCTCAATTAAGGGAGGCATTTTGTATGATTCATAGACATGTTGGCCCCTAATGGACATTTCTCCCTTGCTCCTTGGCTCACAATGATCAATACCAAAGCAAAGTGGCAGAGAGGATGGATGGACCGCAGTGTCAGAATTAGTTTCTACTTGCATCTAAACTCACCAGTGATTTTGTTGTGATTCATCTAACTTACAACTCACTCTCTTTTCTGACTTTATTTCTGCTTATTGCTTAACTTTAATGCAGTATTCAACTTATCTTCTCAGATCCAAAGTTCTTATTTCATGTGCTAATTTCAGCCCCTTAATTCCTCCTGGTACTGTAATCTCTAAGCATTGGTTTCAGACCTCATTCAATAACCTCTCATTCTCCACTTCCCAAAGTTTATTTTATTATTGCAGTGGTCATGATGGATTGGAAAGTTATAGGTTTAGGAAAGCCAGCTAGGTCATACTAATTTTAAAAAAAACACAGACACACAAACACACAGTTTTTCCTCCCCTTCAAATAACCTCAATTGATATTTTACAGTCTTCAAGACCAAGCTGGGATAGTGTCTGACACTGTGTCTGACAGGAAAAATTCACCTAGCTATGGGAAAACCACCTTTTAGCCTCATTTCTTTCTATTCTTCACCATTGCACTGGTTTTCTACAAATCTTTTAGTATGAAATCCCTTCCGGGATTATTGATCTGTTAATGTTCTTGCCTTTCTCTCTCTTTACTTGGCTAACTCCAATATGCCTTTCAAGTTGTAATGAAAAGTCACTTTCTCAGGAATATCTACTCTAAACCCTCAGGCAAAGTGATTCTTCTGATACGCATTTTAATGGCATCTTATTTCATATACCCGTCAAAAAAAAAGTTTCTTATAATATTTATTGTGCCTTAAAAATTTTATAAATATACATAGTCTCTATATTCTGAAAAAAAATATAGTCTATATTAACTATTTCTTTTGTTCACTTGTACCTGTCATTTCTATATTAAATATTACTTATTCACTTAGGTGCTTCTCACATAGGCTTGAATATATTCTATTAAAGAGTTTATTTGGAAGGATGAATTTCATTTTTCTAATCCCACAATATTTCATATCATTATAATAATCAGATTTCCTAAATTTGTCTAGGCCTGGTCAACAGTGACCAGTAATTTGTGTCTCTTTCTATAGTGTTTATTGTAATTATGCCACTAATAACCTCTAGAAGTTTTACAGTGCTCGCGATTGAAAAGCTAAATTAAACATGTTTTTACTATTTCCTAATATGTTAAATTCCAGTTATATTTGTTATTGATGGTTTACAGTATAAAGGTTCTTGAAGAAGTAGGAAAATGAATGTTACTAATATGCAGGACCTGCTGGTTAATATTTTCTAGTAATTTGTTCTCCAACTACTTGTTTTAAATGTATCCAATAGCAGAGCACAGATTTAGGGTGAATTATCGGATCTGGGAGAGAACAAGGAAACTAAGAATAAAAGGCAGAATGAAGGACGGAATAGCTAGTAATATGGTGGCATACGTTTCACAATATTGTATAGGTTTTTTTTGACGAGCTCTCATATTATATATTATATCATATTTCTATAGTCCCAGTTCTACCCCAGCTATCCAGCCTTGACCCAGAAGTTTTGCTACGCATTAGGAAAAGTTGAATTTATAAAATGTTTTTCTTTAAAACTTGGAAATGAAAATAAAATCTTATAGTATGAGTTATAAGAAAATTTCGTGAATTTGTTTTATCTTTATTTTATTTAAAAATATAAGCTAAATTTGATTACATTCATATATACAGATAGAAGTTCATAGAGCAAAGGTTTCGTGTGTGTGTGTGTTTTGCTATATAAATGCTTTATTACAAGAATAAAGATGGCTTCATGAAAGTTGCCTAATACTATATTTTCTTATTTTTCAATTATTTATTTGACACCTGTTCACCTTGATTTAAAAGTTTACATTTTATTTTACATCCAGCTCTCTCCCAATTAAGTTTAAAATGAATATAAGCATGGCATAGGGCATAAGTTATTTAAAAGTAAACGATTTGTCATTTAAATGAAATCAGGTCATGGAATTTATGACAGCTGTCAGTTCAATTAAAAGATGCCCTCTTTGAACCAGTGTACCTTTGAATCATTCCACTTTTTTTATGTTCACACTTATGTTATCCATGTCTGTTCTCACATTCTAGCTGCTATTATAGTCCACAATAAAGGGCATAATTTTCAATCTCTTCAACTTTTAGAGACTCACTTTTTGTACATCAGTTTATGAATAAAAATGATCAATATTTATTAGTGTAGTGAAATCAATAAACTGCTTTATTTGCAAAAATTATTTAGGTGCAATTCTTTGTATTCTGCTAATAAATATTCACTTTTTTTTTAATTCGGGAGAAACATTAGCACTTTTATCATCCTTAAGCAGTTCTCTGACATAATAATGATATTTTAAATTGGATGTAGATCGTGTAGGGTAATAAGGCACTTGAATTTGTTAGTATTTCTTATATTGTAATGAAATTGTGACAGTGACAATCCTCTACATTCTTTTAACATTCATTAGATAACTTAGGCTTTATGTAAAGAAATAATATCATCAAAACATTGTCTTTTACTCAATATGAAAAACATTCTAATTCAAATTTAATCACATAAGTATTGAGAATGCTAAGGGAATGAGATCTCTTTTATGAAGACAGTAAAATCTTCCTCATTGCTCTGACCAGGAAAGCTCCATCCAGAGATGGTCCAAGAGACTCAAGAAAACATGAATTTAGCTGCTTAATGAAAGAGCAGAGCCTTTACTTACAGAACTTTAACGACCTAAAATCATCCTGCTAAATCAGGATGAGGGAATTCTCAGCACCTCATGGTAATTTTTCTAGGTGTTTGGAAGAACTAAGAACACCTGGAGGCTCTGAGAACATACATGATCTGAGTCAGAGTCAGCTTCATGGGTGTGGGACCTGTGTAATTGCATGGGGCCAAAGGCTCAGAAGGGCCTGCTCTTAGTTTAATGCTCTTCTTTGCTTTCTTGAAATGCATAATAATTTTTTTGTCTTTTTTTTTAATTTTAACATTTTTTGTATTTTTCAATTATTGTTAGCATTCAATATTATATTTGTTTCAGATGTACTACATAGTGATTTGATATGTGTATAACTTACGAAGTGAACACCTAGAAAAATCTAGTACCCATCTGGCACCATACATAGTTGTTACAATAGTATTGACTATATTCCTTATGCTGTACTTTACGTTCTCATAACTATTTTGTAACTACTAATTTGTACTTCTTAATCCCCTCCCATTTTTCACTCACTCCTCAAATCCCTCCCATCTGGCAACCATCAAAATGTTCTCTGTATGTATGAGTTTTTTTCTGTTTGTTTGTTTATTTTGTTCTTTAGATACCACATGTAAGTGAAATCATATATCATATGGCATTTGTCTTTCTCTGACTTAACTATATTCATCACAATACCCGCTATGTCTGTCCATGTTACTACAGATGACAAAAGTTTATTTACTTTTTATTGCTGAGTAATATTCCGTGATATTTATGTACCGCCTCTTCTTTATCCATTCATTCATGGATGGACACCCAGGTTGCCTCCATATCTTGGCTATTGTAAATAATGCTGCAATGAACATATGGATTTGGATGTCTCTTCGAAGTAGTTTTGTGTTTCTTTGGATAAATACTCAGAAGTGGGATTACTGGGTCCTTCTTTGTTTTTTGTTATAGCCTTTGTTTTAAAGTCTATGTTGTCTGGCATAAGAATTGCTATCCCAGATTTTTGTTTGTTTATTTCCATTTTCATGAAACATCCTTTTCCACCCATTTACTTCCGGTCTGTGTGTGTTTTTTGATCTGAAGTGAGTCTCCTGTAGGCAGCTTACGTAAGGATCTTGTTTTCTTATTCATTCAGCTTCCTGGTCATTTAATTGGAGAATTTAATCCTTTTTCGTTTGAAGTAATTATTAATAAATATGTAGTTATTGCCATTTTATTGTTCATATTTTGAATCTATTTCTCCTTCTTCTTCTTCTTCTTCTTCTTCTTCTTCTTCTTC
>NW_011888814.1:1167056-1188381 GCF_000151845.1 Pteropus vampyrus
TTCTTCTTCTTCTTCTTCTTCTTCTTCTTCTTCTTCTTCTTCTTCTTCTTCTTCTTCTTCTTCTTCTTCTGTTCTTCCTCATCCTCCTCCCTTTCCTTCCTTCTTCATCCCTCCTACATTTCCTGTAATACTGACTTGGTGGTGATGAACTCCTTTAGCTTTTTCTTGTCTGGGAAGCTCTTTATCTGTCCTCCAATAGCTTTGCTGTGCAGAGTAACCTTGATTATAGGTACTTGCTTTCAATAACTTTGAATATTTTGTGCCAATCTCATCTGGCCTGCAAATTTTCTATGGAGAAATCAGTTGACAGTCTCATGAGAGCTCACTTGTAGTTAACTGAATGTTTTTATCTTGCAGCTTTTAACATTCTTTCTTTGTCTTTAACCTGTGGCATTTTAATAATGATGTATCTTGGTGTGGGCCTCTCTTGGTTCATTTCGTTGGAACTCTCTGAACTTCCTGGGTTTGTGTATATATTTCCTAAGCCAGGTTAGGGAAGTTTTTCTTTATTCCCTGAAATAGGTTTTTAATTTCTTGCTCTCTCAATCTTCTCCTTCTGGTACTTCTGTGATGCGAATGTTGGTACACTTGAGGTAGTCTCAGAGGCCCCTTAAACTATCCTCGGCTTTTTGGATGATGTTTTCTTTTTGTTGTTCTAATTGAGTGTTTTCTGTTACCTTATCTTCTAAATCGCTGATTTGATCGTCTAATCTACAGTTGATTCCTCCTAAGGTATTCTTCATTTCAGTTATTATATTCTTCATTTCTGACTAGTTCCTTTTTATGTTTCTTATCTTCGTTTTTGTTTTCTATCTCCTGCTGAAATTCTCACTGAGTTCATATAGTCTTCCCCTAAGTTCATTGAGCATCCTTATAACCAATGTTTTAAATACTGCATCTGGCAGATTACTTGTCTCCCGTTCAATTTTTTTTTCTGGAAGTTTGTTCTGTTCTTTCATTTGGAACATGTTTTTATTTGTCTCCCCATTTTGGCTGCCTCCCTGTGTTTGTTTCTATGTATTAGGTAGAACTGTTGTGTCTCTCAGTCTTTGTAGAGTGGCCTTTTGTAGTAGGTGCCCTGTGGGGTCCGGCGATACAGTCTTCATGGTCATGTGAGCCGGTGTTCCATATGTGTCCTTTGTATGGGTTGTACGTGCCCTCCTGTTATACTGAGACTTGGTTGCTTTCGAAAGTCAATCAGATCCTTGGGCTGATTAGTTATGAGGACTGGCTGTGACTACAGTGGAAGATCTGCTATGCAAGGGCTGACACTCTGAAGCAGGATTCACTTTAGCAGGGCTCTGGTCCCTGCCCAGTCTGCTCTTTGGGTGTGTTGTCCTCACATTTTGCCTCAGCTGGTGCTCCAGCCACTGAGCATGAGAGGCAGGGGCTCCTGAGACGGGTCTGTCCCCAGACCAAATTTAGCCTCAGCCTATGCCCTGCCCTGGGCTACCTGGCATGAGCCACCAAGCAATCTCCAGATGCTACCACCCACACTGAGCTTGGGTATGCTTTAAGAGGCCAAGCAAAAACCAAAGCCTATTGCTGCTAGTGCCAAGCTTGAGGCTGCTCAGCAAGGTGTCCAAGGCACACCAATGGCAGATGCTGCTTATTTAGATTTTGTAAACCTTTGACAGATTTTAGGAAAGTCCACAACATGAGCCAAAAGAAGCCGTTTGAATAGGAAAGACACTGGGAGTTACTTGGGTGGGCCTGCAAGTTGGGCGGGGTGGGGTCTCAGGGAATCACCAGGGCAGGACAACTGGTGTTAACCAGGTAGATGAAGACTCAGGTATGGTGGCCACCTGGTTCTCCATGACAGATGAGGGAGGGTTCAACAAAGGAACAATGGATTCTACCAGCACTTCTGTCTGGGAGAAAGCTGTCCCTCCAGCCTTTGTCCTGAAGCCAGACAATTCAATTCCTCCGTGTATGTCCCCAGTGCCTTTTGAGCAGCTGCCCCAGTGCTGGAACTCATAGTGAGTGTATTCAATCAGTGAGAAAGTTTGCTTATGGGCTCCTTAAAAGGAATGCCTGCAACTTTAGGGGACTTTTGTCTCACTCAGCCACAGTCTCTGCTGGTTTAAACAACCAGAAGTTGTAGGGCCTTCTCTTTCCAGCACTAGAACCTTGAGTTTGGGGAGCTCATTGTAGGGCCAGGACCCCTCGCTCAGGGGGACCTCTGCAATCGAGATATCCTTCCCAATTCTCAACCGCCACAAGAGGGTGTGGGACCAGCCTGTTCCAGTCTCTGCTTCACCTACCAGTCTCGAGTTGGCCTCTTCTGTGTGTCCCCAGCTATAGGATTTCTGTTCAGCTAGATTTTGAGTGACTCCCGATGATGGCTATTCAGTAGTTTAGTTGTAATTTTGATGTGGTTGTGAGAGAAGAAAAGCACAGCATTTACCTACTCTGCCATCTTGACCATTAGTGTTTCTTTTAAAGTTTTCTTTAATTTATATTTCAAGATTATTCAAGACACACGAATTGAAGAAATAATTTGTTAATTCTGCCAAAGTCAGTCAAACTTCTATTTCTGGTTAGAATGCAGAAAGATGTCAAAGAAAAGTGTCGCCCACCTAACAATGAGAACAGCTTGAATAACTAATGAAATAATTTTAAAACTCATCTCTTCATAGGAGGAAAGAGACTAATGGTTATTTACTCCCCTGATGGGTTTGGTAAAGAAAGGAGGGATCTTTCTTAAAAGGGGTGAAAACTTTCAATCTTTCAATGAGCACATAATGTCTTCATGCGAGCTGGCATTATGGATGAGAATCTCAAGGAAGTAGTCCAAGCCACATGGCAAGTCAATATCCACCCATAAAATCTTTCTCACAGGACTTTGCCAAATGCCCAGGATTAATAACCTGATAGCTAGGGCAGGGCAAGAGAGATGAGATCAATCTTTCCAAAGTGCTCCAGGCCTTCACTAAATACAAATCAGTTGGCCTTCCAAAAAGTAGCAAGCCGAAGACCTATGAAAAATTCCTGTAAAATATCCCAAGCCTTCAAAAATACAAAGCAGTAGTTGATTAAAGCTGAGATCAGGGAAGAATTACTGTGAAAAATATTTCTAAAGCACTTAGGCATTCAACCAATCCAATGCAGTGGCATTCCTCTCAGGGTAAAGACATCTCTTGAGGTGCCAGGGGCAGGACTGAAGAGCACAGAGACTTTTGGTACAGTCTCCCAAGAGTCTGGCAGGTGATCTATAAAGCAAATTTGCTGTAAAGCATATTTGAAAAGTTGGTCTTTGGGTTGTAAAGCATAAAGACAATACTGGAGCTTTTGCAGAGCTAAGATCCCAAATCATACTGAAGGAGAAGTTCCAATCCTATACCCAAAATATCAGAAGCCATTGATGAAGCTAATCTAAACTGTCAACAGAATCAAAACTTTGTTCATCTATAAATCAGATTGACTTAACCTCCCCTTTCTCTGCCTCTAGCGTTTTGACATAAGATGGTATTATGGACTAAATATTTATGTCCTCTTAAAATTCATGTATAGAAAAACTAACCCCCTGGATAGCTGTATTTGGAAATAGGGCCTCTAAGGAAGTAATTAAGGTTAAATGGAGACACGAGGATTAGTGTCCTTATAAGAGACACCAGAGCTCATCACTGGCTCATTCTTTCTCTCTCTCTCCAAACACAATAATCAAGGAAAGGCCATATGAGGACATAGCAAGAAGGCTGTTGTTTGTAAGCCAGGAAGAGAGCCATCAGGAACTGATTTAGTGAGACCTTTATCTCTGTGTTTTAACATCCAAAATGTTCAAGAATAAATTTCAGTTCTTTAAGCCACTCCGTCTATGGTATTTTGTAATGGCCTCCCAAGCTGACTAATACCAAAGGCTATGTCCTTTATTGTGAGGAAATATTAACTTTATTTCTTTTACATACAGTGTTCCACTAATTGAGTAGTACTCCAAAAATCTAGTTAGGCTTTCGATGATGGCACATGTAAAGCAACATTTGTAATGTTGCATTGGGGTTGGGAGTTCACAGTGAACCATTCACAGGATGAGAAAACTAAGAAACTCGTACAGACAGGCAAGAAAGAAGTGTAGAGCAGATTGGTATGGAAAGAAGCAGGAAAGGGAGAGATGCCGATTGATTACATTTGCCTAGGGAGGCAGAAATTTTAACCTATCAGGTCCCACTGCTGTTTGCATAATACAGGACTTGGCTACATTCATCTTGCAACCTTTTTTCAAATTCCTGAGACCTATTTTTATCTTTTTTCACTTTTTAGATGAGGCAACTTAATTGAACTTGTTTTTCTGCAATTAAAAGATTTCTGACTAAAAGAAAATCAGATTCTTGATTAAATTAATTTATTTTTATCACCAGAATTCTTTTTATTTTTAAAGTCAAATGTTGTATTTCCAATTTCTCCTTTGTTCTACAAGAGGTATTCAGCTGTTTGCTAATATTCTCTTACCCTTATTTTCAGGGCAAAATAAGAGAATATTTTAGACCAGGTTTTTTTATTTAATTCTTCTTAAAAAATGTTTTTCTATTTGTAAATGATAGTATAACTACGAAAATTGAATATGGTTTGATAAAACAGAAAAGTCATGTTTCTGATTTTACATTAATCTTTAAATCATTTTAGGATGTTATTTAAATGGAAAAAAAAGCCCAAAATGGTGAGATCCAAATTTCCATACAAAACGAAAATAAAGTTTAATATTAAATATATATATTTTAAGAGATACTTAAAGATCCATATGTTGGATGATTTTACATAGTACAATGCAGTCATTCTAAACCTGGTGAGCACACAAAATTGCCAATATTTTTTTCTATTCTATTTTAAAAGCATATTTTTGAATTTCATCCCAAAGTACTGAATCAGAATCTCTGGAATTCTGATAGGATGTAGTAATTATTGTGCTTGCATATGCCCATTGAGAATAGAGCTGAAAGAACAACAAACAAATTTTTCTCTTAATCTCAAAATATTCAGTGAATAATTGCATAACCTCAGGAATATTCTCAATCTCTCGGGACTGCAATTCCTACAACTCTAAAACAAATGTATCATTTTGACAAATATAAATTTCTTCAACCTTCTTCTGAAATCTTCCTTTCATCTGTAAAACCATCTTACTAAATTGCATAATTTCTCAGCTACTCAAAGAAAATAAAATTTCAGGTGTTGTCTTTATTTCTTTCTTCTCCATTTTTGTAACACATATTTTTTGTTATATAATAAATACTGTGCAATATTAAGAGATTTGGTATTAAATTATGTCAGTTTGATGCCATTTTAAACCACCTATTTTAAAAAAATAATAAACCTGTAAGTTGATGCTTACATTTTTAACTTCAAAAGCTTCAACTTTCTAGGCTCTGAAAAAACTTAGGGTTTAAATTTCAGGTGAAACAGATTGAGGTGCTTAGATAGACTTTTAATGACATAAAGTTATTTTATTAACAGATAAGAATTCTTAGTCTCCAAACACATGCCCTACAGTAACCAAACATGACAAACATGAATTCAAGTCAGGATTGTGGAGGTAGATTAGAGAATGTTTAATTTCAATCTATTCTGCAGCTGTTTATCAAACCAAATACATTACTCTTACTGAAAAAAAAGTCATTTAATGATTATATAATCTCTCACCCTAGGCGTACTGTCATGTATGTAATATATCAAACAGAGTTTTTAGTATCTCTTCTCATTCTTCGACATGTTTCGAATGCCTGAATATATATGTATATTTTGCTATAAAATATTTGGTATGCAAAGGAAACAAATGATAACTTGAATAAATTTGAAATAATATCAATATGCCATTGTAATATAAAAGAATTATTCCATAAAAGTTGTAGGATGAAAGTAATAAAGATGTCAAAATACATGAAACTCAGGTGATAGTATTTTTTTCACTTACTCCAATTTTTTAAAATGAACTTTATTGTAAATTGATTCTTTTAATGCACACATTTCAAATGGATAAGTTCATGACTTTGACAAATGTACAAACCCATATAACTGCCAACCCAATCAATATAAGAATATCTCTATCTCCTCAGAAAACTCCCTTGGGCCCTTGTAAGTCAATACCCTTTACCTAATCACAGTCAGCCTGAGACAACAAATAACCTTATTTCTATCATTAGAGAATAATTTTTCCATTTGTAAAATTTCAAGTAAATAGAGTCATGCAGAATATATTACTACGGCCCTATTTTGGTATTTCCCTCTGCAATAGTTTGTAACATTCATTTGTGTTGTTACCAATACTTTGTTTCTTTTTTTTCTTAGTGTTACTTTTCATGAATATTACGCAGATTTGTTTATACTTTTGGTTAATATGAATATGAATGTTCATTATTTCCAATTTAGGGCCATTTTGAATTTTAAAGAAGCTTAAAAACTTGTGCGTAAGGCTTTTCATGACAATGCCATTTCTTGGGGACAAATGCTTAGGAGTAAATTTGATAGGTCACATGATAAGTGAACTTTTAACTATAAGATTGCCAAACTGTTTTCCAAAGTAATTCCAAGTTTCATACTGCAATCAAAAATAAACGTGCACTCAGTTTGCCCTACATACTGGTTATCATTTAATATGGTAAGGCTTTTAAATTTTAGCCATTCTAATATTTTTAATTTTCATTTCCTAGAAGACTAATGATATTGAGCATATTTTGTTAAATAATTTTTTTTAGTTTTTAATTATAGTTGGCATACAATATTATATAGTTTCAGGTGCACAACATGGTGATTAGACATTTATATAACTTACAAAATGATCACCCAGATAAATCTAGTACCCCCTGACACTATACATAGCTATTATAATATTGACTATATTCCTTGTTCTATACTTTAAATCCACATGACTATTTTGTAGCTAGCAATTTGTGCTTCTTAATTTCTTCTCCTTTTTTACTCACTCCTTCAACCCCCCTCCCATCTGGCAACCATCAAAATGTTCTCTGTATGTATGACTTTGTTTCTGCTTTGTTTGTTTATTTTGTTTTTAGATTCCGCATGTAAGCGAAATCATATGGCATTTATCTTTCTCTGTCTGACTTGCTACACTCAGCACAACACCCTCTATGTCCATCCATGTTGTTGCAGATGGCAAGATTTCATTCTTTTTTTATGGCTGAAAAATATCCCATTGTACATATGTACCACCTCTTCTGTGTGGTACATATGTACAATGGGATATTTTTCAGCCATAAAAAAAAATCCCATTGTATATATGTACAATGAACACAGAAGAGGTGGTACATATATACAATGGGATATTTTTCGGCCATAAAAAAAGAACACTCAGTTTTCTTCCATATCTTGGCTATTACATATAATGCTGAAATAAACAAGTGGATTCTCATGTCCCTTTAAAGTAATGCTTTGGGTTTGTTTGGAAAAATACCCAGAAGTGAGATTACTAGTTCCTTCTTTGTCTCTTGTTACAACCTTTGTTTTAAAGTCTATTTTGTCTGGTATAAGTATTGCTATCCTAGTTTTATTTGTTTGTTTGTTTTTATTTTAATGAAAGATCTTTTTTCATCCTTTTACTTTAAATCTTTGTGTCTTTTGATCTGAAGTGTCTCTTGTAGGCAGCACATACAAGGGTCTTGTTTTCTTATCCATTCAGCCACCCTGTCTTGTGGTTAGAGCATTTAATTCATTTACATTTAAAATAATTGTTGATAGATATGTAGTTATTGCCATTTTATTATTCTTATTTTTTATCTTTTTTTCCTTCTCCTTCTTAAAAACATTCCTCCAACATTTCCTGTAATACTGGCTTCATGATGATGAATTCTTTAGGCTTTCCTGTCTTAAAAGCTCTTTATCTGTCTTGATTCTAAGTGATAGAGTAATCTTGGTTTAGGTCCCTGCTTTTCATAACTGAGTATTTTGTGCCAATCTCTTCTGACCTCCAAAGTTTCTGTGGAGAAATCAGCTGACAGTCTTATGGAAGCTCACTTGTAGGTAACTAGATGCTTTTATCTTGCTATTTTTAAGAATCTTTATCTTTAATCTTTTGTCATTTTAATTGTGATGGTGTCTTGGCATGGGTCTCTTTTCATTCATCTTATTGGGCACTGTGTTTCCTGGACTTGTATGTCTATTTTCTTAACCAACTTAGGAAAATTTTCCATCATTATTTCTTTTTATTTTTAATATTTTTTTACATTTGTTTACATTTTTTAAAATTTGTTTGTTTGTTTGTTTTAATTGAAGAAATTATTAAAATTTTTTTCTCCCCTCCATACCCCCTCACACCTCCTCCCTCCCCTCTGGTAACCACTGTCCATGTCCATGAGTCTCCGTTCGTTTGTCCTCTTCATTTGTTGCTTTTAGGTTTATATCCCATATATAAGCGATCTCAAGTGGTTTTCAACTTTTTCTGTTTGGTTTATTTCACTTTGTATGATTATTTCAAGGTCTATCATGTTGCAAATGGCAATATTTCATCTCTTCTTATGGCTGAGTAACGTTCCATTGTATATATGTACCACAGCTTCTTTAGCCAATCATCTATCATAGGACACTTCGGTTGCTTTCATGTCCTGGCCACCATAAATAATGCTACTATGAACATCGGTGTGCAAGTATCTTTTCGGATATAACTTTTCAAGTCTTTACGATAAATACCCAGTAGAGGGATTTCTGGATCATATGGAAGATCCATTCTTAGTTTTTTGAGAAACTTCCATACTGTTTTCCAAGTGGACGTACCAATTTACAGAGTCATCACCAGTGTATGAGGGTTCCTATTTCTTTGCATCTTCTCCAGCATTTATTATTACTTGTCCTGTTGATTATAGCTATTCTAACAGGTGTGAGATGGTATCTCGTTGTGGTTCTGATTTGCATTTCCCTAGTAGCTAACGATGTTGAGCATCTTTTCAAACATTTGTTGGCCATTTGTATGTCCTCTAGGGAGAAGTGTCTGTTCAGGTCCTATGCCCATTTTTTGACTGGATCATTTGGTTTTTTTTTAGTTGTTGTGGTTGTTATTGAGTCATATGAGTTCTTTGTATATTTTGGATATTAGACCCTTATTGGAGGTGTTGCTTGCAAATATGTTTTCTCATTCTGATGGCTCTCTCTTTACTTTGTTGATGATTTCTTTTGCTGAACAGAAGCTTTTTAGTTTGATGTAATCCCATTCATTTACTTTTGCTTTTATTTCTCTTGTCTTTGAGGTCAAATTCATATAATCCTCTTTAAGTCCAAAGTCCTTGAATTTAGTTTCTATGTTTTCTTCTATGCATTTTATTGATTCTGGTCTTATATTCAGGTCCTTAATCCATTTTGAGTTAATTTGGTTGTGTGGTGATAGACAAGAGTCTAGTTTCATTCTTTTGCCAGTGGCTTTCCAGTTTTCCCAGCACCATTTATTGAAGAGGCTTTCTTTTCTTTACCATATGTTTTTGGCTTTTTGTTGAAAATTGTTTGCTCATATAAATATAAGTTTACTTCTGACCCTCGATTCTGTTCCACTGGTCCTTGTGTCTGCTTTTCTGCCAATACCATGCCGTTTTGATTATTGTTGCTTTGTAGTATAATTTAAAGTCAGGCAGAGTGATGCTTCTAGTCTCATTCTTTTTTCTCAGGATGGCTTTGGCAACACGAGGGCTTTCGTGGTTCCATACAAATCTAATGATTTTTTATTCCATTTCTTTAAAAAATGCTGATGGGATTTTGATGGAGATTGCATTAAATCTGTATAATGCTTTAAATAATGAGGTCATTTTAACTCATTAATGTTGAGTTTGTTTATGTTATGCTTTAAATAATGAGGTCATTTTAACTCATTAATGTTGAGTTTGTTTATGTTTGTTTATGTTAATGTTTAACTCAATTTAATGTTGTTCTTCCAATCCAAGAACATGGAATGTCTTTCCATTTCTTTGTACCTTCTTCGATTTCTTTTAACAGGGTCTTATAGTTTTCATTATATAGGTCCTTCACATTTTTCATTAAATTTATTCCTAGGTGCTTTATTCTTTTTGTTGAAATTGGAAAAGGAATTAGTATTTCCACTTCTTTTTCTCACAATTCTTTTTTAGAGTATAGGAATGCTATGGATTTTTGGACATTGACTTTGTATCCAAAAGTTTTACTGTATTTGCTTATTATTTCTAGTAGTGTTCTTGTGGAGTCTTCATGATTTTCTATATAGAGAATCATGTCATCCACAAATAGTGACAGTTTGAATTCTTCGTTTCCTATTTGGATATCTTTTATATCTTTCTTTTGTCTAACAGCACTTGCTAGGACATCCAATGCTATATTGAATAACAGTTGCGATAGTGGGCAGCCTTGCCCTAATTCTGATCTTGGAAGGTTTTTAGTTTTTCAGCATTAGGTATAATGTTAGCTGAGAGTTTGTCATATATAGCCTTTATTATCTTAAGGTACTTTCCTTCTATACCAATTTTGTTAAGTGTTTTGATCATAAATGGGTGCTGTATCTTCTTAGAGGCTTTTCTGCATCTATTGATATGATCATATGATTCTTATTTTTTCATTTGTTTATTTGGTGTATCACATTAATCGATTTGCATATGTTGAACCATTCCTGTGCCTCTGGGATGAAGCCCGCTTGATCGTGGTGTATAATCTTTTTAGTATGTTGCTGTAATCGGTTAGCTAGTACCTTCTTTAGGATTTTTGCATCTGGGTTCATGAGAGATATTGGTGTGTAGTTTTCTTTTTTGTGTGTTATCTTTACCAGGTTTTGGTATCAGAGTAATATTGGCCTCAAAAAATGAGTTGGAAAGTATTGTCTCCTCTTCAATTTTTTGGAAGACTATGAAGAGAATAGGAATTAAATCTTTGAATGTTTGGTAGAATTCACTGGTGAAGCCATCTTGTCCTGGACTTTTACATTTTGGTAGGTTGATTGTTTCAATTTCCATACTGCTGATTGGTCTTTTTAGATTTTGGAGTTCTTTTTGATTCAGTCTAGGAAGGTTGTATCTTTCTAACTACTAGTTCATGTCTTATAGGTTATTAAAATTGGTGTTATCTACTTTTTTATAGTATTCTTGTACGATGCCTCTTATTTCTGCAGTGTCTGTCATAATTTTCCCTCTTTCATCCCTGATTTTGCTTATCTGTCAATTTTATAAAACTTCTCAAAGAATTAACTCTTCGTTGCATTTATTTTTTCTATTTTTGTTTGTTTGTTTGTTTTCAATTTCATTTATTTCTGCCCTAATTTTGATGATTTCTTTCCTTCTGCTGACTTTAGGCTTCAGTTGTTTTTCCTTTTCCATTTTTTTAAGATGAGGAATTAGGTTGTTTATTTGGGCTTGTTCTTATTCTTGGAGGTAGGTCTATAATGATATGAACTTTCCTCTTATGACCGCTTTTGCCACGTCCCAAATTTTTGATATGTTGTACTATCATTATCATTCATTTCTATGATATTTCTCAATCCCTCTTTGTATTTCTTCTCTGGCCCAATTATTTTTCAGTAGCATGTTGTTTAATCTCCATATATTTGTGGTTCTTCTTGATTTCATTTTTCGGTTGATCTCTAGTTTCAAAGCATTATGATCAAAAAATATGGTTGGTATGATTTCAACTCTCTTATTTCGTTGAGGCTATCTCTGTGTCCCAGTACGTGGTCAGTCCTCGAGAATGTTCCACATGCACTAGAGAAGAATATGTAAACAGCTGTTTTGGGATGGAAGGCTCTGTAAATGTCAATTATGTCCAGTTGGTCTAATGTGTCATTTATGCATGTTATTTCCTTATTGATTTTCTGTTTAGATGATCTGTCCATATCCGTCAGTGGGGTATTTAGGTCCCGTACTCTGTGTTTTGTTTTGTTTCTCCCTTTAGTTCTGTTAGTAATTGCTTTATGTATTGTGGGGCTCCCTGATTGGGAGCATAGACATTAATAAGTGTTATTATTTCTTGGTGCATGATTCCCTTTATCATTATGAAATGTCCCTCAGTAATTTTCTTTAACTTTTTTATTTTGAAGTGTATTTCTTCTGATATTAGTACTGCTACTCCTGCTTTTCTCTGAATGCCATTTGGTTGAAATATCACTTTCCACCCTTTCATTTTGAGTCTATATTTTTCTTTGGAGCTGAGATGTGTCTCCTGGAGGCTGCATATGATTGGGTTTTGTTTTTTTTTTTGATCCAATCTGCAACTCTGTGCCTTTTTATTAGTGAGTTCAGTCCATTTATATTTAGGGTGATTATTGAAATATGAGGTCTTCCTAGAAACATTTTAGTTTTTGCTTTCTGGTAGCTCGGTGTTTCCATTGCTTCCTTGTTCTTGTGTTTCTGTTTTCTTTATTTTGCTTGGCTTTTGTGTTTTTTTCCCTCTGGTTCTTCTTGTTCTATGTTATATACTTCTGTTCTGAATCTTTGGTATGTGGTTACCATTACAACTATGTAATGGATAGTTATATATATATACAGTCATCCCTTTTCTTCTGCGCATGCCTTATCTCCATTTCCCTTCGTGAATTTGGATCTTTGAATACTCCCCTTTTCAGTCATTATTGTCTCAATTTGTCCGTATGTATGCTGAACGTTCATTACTATCTTGCTATAGTAAATCTCTTCTTATTTTTAAGCTTATAATGCCCTATTCCTAGTAAAGGTTGCACTCCTCTGCTTCTATCAGCCTGCTAGTTACCTTATTCCTAATTATGTTTATTTTTTATTTATTTATTTATTTTTTGTCATTTTGTTTTAGGTGAGCTGACCCCTGTCAGTATTTTCTGTAGTATAGTCCTCATAGTGGAGAATTTCTTCAATTTTTGTATGTCTGGAAAGGTCTTTATTTCTACTTCATATCTAAAGAAGAGCTTAGCTGGATACATTATTCTAGGCTGGTAGTTCTTTTCATTTAATACTTCGAATATTTGATTCCACTGCTTTCTGGCTTGTAAGTTTTGCACTGAGAAGTTTGACCATAATCTAATGGGTTTTCTTTTATAAGTTTCCGTCTTTTTTCCCCTGGCTGCCCTGAGAATTCTGTCTTTGTCATTGATTTTTGATCATTTTAATCCAAAAAGGCCTTTTGGATTGAGATAATTGGATGTTCTGTTGACTTCTTGAATTCCAAGCTCTAGCTCATCCCTTAGATTTGGGAAATTCTTGTCTACCATTTGTCTGAAAATACTTTCTAATCCCTGTTCCTTTTTCTCACCTTCGTTAATGTCCATTATTCTTATGTTTCCTTTCCTGATAGTATCAGACAGTTCCTGTATTTCTCTTTTATTATTTTTCATTTTTTGGTTTCTCTCTTCTTCCTTCTGATTTATTTCTAGATTTCTATCTTCAATATCACTGATCCTTTCCTCCATTTGGTCGGCTCTATTTCCCAAGCTTGTTATTTCATTTTGTTTAACTCTTGCAGTGTGTTCTTGATCTCCAGAAGGTCTATTCGGTTCTTTCTGAAGGTTTCAATCTCCATGCTAAAGAACTCATTCTGCTCAACTGGTTGTTTTTTCAATTCTTGAAATTGTTGATATACTTCATTTGGGATCTCATTGAGTTTTTTCAGAAGTACCATTTTGAATTCTCTGTCATTTAAGTTGCATATTTCTATGTCTGTAAGCTTATTTTTTGGAGATTTTTCTCTTTCTTTCTGAGATGCCTTGTCACCTTGGTTGTTCATGGTGTTTAATGGACTATTTCTCTGCCTGGTCATTAATAGAACTGTATTCTGATTTTTTTCTAGAAAGATTTATTATATAATGGTCCCTAGCTTGTTGCAAAGAAGGTGTTTCTCTTTTGGTTTCCAGTAGGTGGCATCTAAGCCTTTTGGATCTCTGCTTTAAGTAAAGTCTTAACAATATCTTTTTTTTTTCTTTTTGATGGTTAATCGTGCTCACTACCCTCAGTCTCAGTTTCTGTCTGTTAGCGACAGTTTTGGTAGTGTTTGCTCAGATTCCCCTGGGACTTCATGCTATTCCTTCTAGGAAGGCATGCGGGGAGGGTTCCTCTGGTTTAAGTGTTGGGGGCTGCAGCTCAGCCTCAGGTTTGCAACCGTGGCTGGTAAAAATCAATTTGTTGTTTCTCTGCCATCCCTGTTTCTCTGCCTTCTGCCCTGATGACTGGGCCCTGCTGCTGGCTGCGTGGAGCTCACAGCACTCCCAGGCAGAAAAGTTCAGGGAGGTCGCCATACCTTCTCCCCTCCTCCTCCTCCTACAGGGAGCTCCAGCAGCTGCGAGAGGCAGCTTCTTTATTTCTCTCAGTTCACCGCCGGACACCTGGGCTTCTGAGCTGTGGTAGCTCTTATGCGCAGATCCCATGCTCAGATGTGCTGGTGTGCAGTTTGGGTGTTTTTTTGTTGAGTTTTAGATGTTCGGTTGTTGTTTCAAGGGGAGAGATTCGGGGATGTCTCTCTGCCATTTTCCTATCAGTATTCCTTGAAACAGGTTTTCAATTTCTTGTTCTTTCTCTCTCTGCTCCTTCTGGTACTCTTCTGATGTGAATGTTGATATGCTTGATGTTGTCCCAGAGGTTCCTGGCCAGTATGCACTTTGGGTGTGTTGTCCTCAGATACAACCCTGGGTAATTCAGTTTGGTCCAAGCTGGTCACTGAGTGTGCTGACCCCAGGGCCTCCCGGTGGGGTGACCCACCACACGCCAAGTTCAGCCACAGCCTGTGCCATGCCTAGGGCCACCTGACAAGAGTCACCAAGCAATCTGCAGATGGCTGTCAACCATACTGTGCTTGGAGGTGCCTCAAGAAGCCTAGCTGTGAACTGAGGCTGACTGCTGCTAGTGCTGGGCTTCGGGTTGCTCAACAAGAGGTAGGGAGCATGGCGAGGCCAGACACTTCTTGTTTGTTTGTTTAATCTTTGAGAGACTTTAGGACATTCCACAGCATGAGCCAAGATAGTCTATTTGTACAAAAAAGCCACTTAAAACATCTTGAGTGTGCCCACATGTTGGGTGGGGTGGGGTTTCAGAGACTCACCAGGGCAGGGCATCTAATGTTAGCAAAGTTGAGGGAGGTTCAGATATGGCAGTTCCTGAATCTACATTCTGCATTGGAGGAGGGCTCACTAAAGAAACAGTAGCCTCCACCAGCACTTCTGTCTTGGAGAAAACTGCCCCTCTAGCCCTTGCCTCAAAGCCAGAAAATTAGTTTTCCACCATACTTTTCTGGTGACTTTCATTCTGCTGGCCCAGAGCTGGAGCTCAGAGCGAATGAGTCCATCACCGAGTAAGTCCTCATGTAAGCCTCTTAAGAGAAATGTCTGTGACTCCAGCCACACTCTGTCTCATTCAACCACAATCTCAGCTAGTTTTCACAGCCAAAAGTTCTGGGGGCTTTGCTTCCTGGCACTGGAATCCTATGCTAAGGAATCTATTGTGGAGTCGAGTTCCCTTACTCCTCCAGGGATACCTCCACAACCAAAATATACCTCTCAATTCTCAATCACCCTAAATGGATATGGGATCAGCTTGTTCTGTGTCTCTTCCCCATCTACCAGTCTCAAGGTGGCCTCTTCTGTGTGTCCTCAGTTGTAGACTTCAGGTGATTTCCAATTAAGGCTGTTGTTCTGTAGTTTAGCTCTAAGTTTGATGTGGTTGTGAGAGGAGGCAGCACAATGTTTATGTACTCCACCATCTTGAACAGAAGCTCTGAACATATTTTTTAATAAGCACTTTATTTAAAAAATTTTTATATTTACAGAAAAATTGTGAGAATAGTATAGAGTGCCCTTATACTTTGCACCCAGTTTCTTCTATTATCTTACATTAATAGTATTTTTTACAATTAACAAATGAATATTGGTCCATTATTGTTAAGTTCATGCATTATTCATAATTTCTTAGTTTTTACCTAGCATCCCTTTTCTGTTCTAAGATCCCTATCTTATTGTCATTTTCTGATTCTCTTGACATAGTCTGCATTCAGTCCTGGAAACTTCTAACCTCCTAAATTACTCTATCCTTAATTTTGCACACATTAAAGTTTACTCTCTGTGTAGTAAAGTTTCATGGGTTTGGGCAAATGTGCCCACTATTATATTATAGAGAATAATTTTACTCTTCTGAAAATAATTCTATGCTTCATCTATTTACCCTTCTCCTAACACCCTGGCAATCACTGGTTATTTTACTGTCTCTGTAGCTTTATTTTTCCAGAATTGTATAGCATTAGAATCATATATTTTCATACTGGCTTCTTTCACTTAATAATATGCATTTCATATTTCTACATGACTTTCCATGACTTGATAAGCTTATATCTTTTTAATCACTGAGTGATATTCTTTTGTGTGGTATAACACAAATTATTTATCAATTCATCTATACACACACACACACACACACACATATATAGTATATAACTATATACTATATATATATGTGTATATATATACACTCATGTGCAGGTTTTTGTGTAAACAAGTTTTCAAATAAGTTGAAAAATACCTAGGAGTATGATTGTTGGATTGTATGCTAGGACGATGTTTAGTTTTATAAGAAACTGCCAAATTATTCTAATTAGGCTCCTGTATCCATCTGCATTTTTATTGGCAGTGAATGGGAGTCCTGTCGCTCAGCATCCTTGCCAGTATTTTAAATTTTCAGGGAATTTATTTGTTTAATTTATTTTAGCTATTCTTATAAATATTTGTAGTAACTTATCATTATCTTAATTTCCAATTAAATGTTGGCCATCCAAATATTGGTCATTATTTTATATAATTGTCCTTTTTGTATCTTCTTTTGTGAAGTATCTGCTCAGCTCTTTTGCCCATTTTTTAATTGGGTTATTTATTTTATTGTTGAGTTTAAGAATCCTGTCTATATTTTGGATATAATTTCTTAATCAGATATGTTTTACAAATATTTTCTCTCATTCTGTCATGTCTTTTTAGACACTTAAAAGAGTCTTTCACAAAGTAGATTGTTAACATTTTACTCAAGTCTAACGTATCAATTTTTTTTTCTTTTATGGATCTTATTTTAGCTCTTGTTACCTAAAAAAGTTATCACAAAACTCACGGTCACATAGATTTTTCTTTTGTTTTTTTACTAGATGTTTTATAATACTAAATTTATATATAAGTCAATAGTTCATTTTATTCTCTTTTATGAAAAATGTAAGTGTGTATTTATACTTTTTTTCTTTTTTAGACATTCAATTATTCTATTTTTTTTTTAAAGATTTTTTTTTTTTATTAAATGGTTCTTGTTTTTTTTATCAGAGATCAGTTGACTATTTTTGCATAGTCTATTTCCGGGCTCGGTATTCTTTTCTGTTGAGCTATGTGTCTATATTTTTGCCAATACTACAGTGTCTTAGTTATTTTAAATTTATAATAAATCTTAAAGTTGTGTAGAGTCTGTCCTCCAACTTGGTTCTTCTTCAGTATTATAAAAGATATTTTGAGTCTTTTACCTTTCCATATAAATATAGAAGCAGTTCCTCAATATTCAAAAGGTAGCTTGCTAATATTTTCATTTGAGTTGTGTTGAATCTACAGATCAAGTTGAGAAAAATTGATAACTTAACAGTATTGAGACTTTCAATCAATGAACATGGAATATATCTCCAAATAATCTGATTTTTAACAAAATTTCTTTTAACATTATTTTTAATTTGTTCAAATAATTCTTGTATATATGTTATTAGGGTTATACCTAAGTATGTACTTTTTGGTGCTATTGTAAGTACTGTTATGTTTTTAAGTTCTAATTCCAAATTTTACTGCTAGTTTATAAGATAGCAATTGACTTTTTGGATATTAATCTTGTATTCTGAAACCATGCCATAACCAGTATAAGTTGCAGAAGAATTTTGTCTAATCTTTCACATATTTTACATAGAAAGTCATACAAATTGTGAAGTAAGACCATCTTATGTCTCCTTTTCCAATTTCTATAAATTTGTTTCATCTTTTTGTCTTAAGCTCTAGCAAAGACTTTTAATGCCATGTTGAGCAGAAATGGTAAGAAAACATTCTTGTCTCAATCCCTCTCTACCATAGGTGGAAATTTTCCAGTTCCTCAAGTTTAAGTTTGATGTTAGTTGTTTGTTTTTCATAGATGTTTTTTATTTAGTTGAGGAAGTTCTCATCTTTTCATATTTTGCTGAGCGTTTTAAAGGTTTATTGAGATATAATTGATATACAAAAAATTGCACATTTTAATGTATAAATCTTAATGAATTTGGACATATGCGTACTATTGTCATACCATAATCAAGGTACTAAACATATTTACCATCTCCAAAATTTCTTCATGTTCTTTGTGGCATTTTTTTTTTTTTAATCGGGAGAGCACTTAACATGAGATCTATCATCTTACCATATTTTAAAGTGCACAACACCATTTTGTTAACTATAGGACTAGATTGTATAAAAGATTTCTAGAACTTACTTATCTTGCATAACGGAAACTTCATGCAAATTGAAATAGCCAAGATATGGAAACAACTTATGTTTCTATTGAAGGATGAATAGATAGAAAAAATATATAGTATAAGGATGTATATATATTTTCAAATTCATGTTTTGGATTTCTTCAGATAAATACCCAGAATTGGAATTGCTGGGTCATAATTGCTAGGTCAAAATTTTTAATTTTTTGAAGAATCTTTATACCATTTTCCACAGCGACTGCACCAATTTGCATTCCTATCAACAGTACATGAGACTTCCCTTTTCTCCACATTCTCACCAACCCTGTTTTTGATTTATTGATGATAACCATTCTAACAGGTATGAGGTGATGTCTCATTGTGGTTTTAATTTGTATGTCTCTCATGATTAGTGATGTTGAGCATCTTCCCATTTGTCTATTGGCCATCTGTATGTCCTCTTTGGAGAAATATCTATTCAGGTCCTCTGCTCATTTTTTTCAATTATATTATTCATGTTTTTGGTGTTGAGTTGTATGAGTTCTTCATGACTTTTGATTATTAACCCCTCATCAGATGCATCATTGGTGAATATCATCTTCTAGCCTGTGCTGTGAAAAACTTTTTAGTTTGATGTAGTCCCATTTGGTTATTTTGTTTGTTTGTTTCTCTTATCTGATGAGATATATCCAAAAGAAAAAATATATATTACTAAGAGCAAAAGGGTTTTCTGCCTATGTTTTCTTCATTGTAGCATTAGTTCTGATAGCTAAGATATGGAAGCAACCTAAATGTCCACCAATAGATGACTGGATAAAAAAGAAGTGGTACATACGTGTTACTTGGCCATAAAAAAAAAAAAAAATCTTCCCATTTGCAACAACATGATAGACATGAAAAGTATTATGCTAAGTGAAATAAATCAGACAGAAAAAAACAAATACCATATGCTCTCACTTATACGTGAAATCTAAAAGACAAAATAAATGAACAAACAAAACATAAACAGACTCATAGACACAGAGAACAAATTGATGGTTGCCATGGGAGGGGAGTTGTGGGGCTGAGATTAAGAAGTCCAAATTGGCAGTTACAAAATAGTAAAGTAGCATAAGAAATGTAGTTAGTGATATTATAATAACTATGTATGGTGCCAGGTGGGTACTAGGCTTATTGAAGGGGATCACTTTCTAAGTTATAGAAATGTCCAACTACTATTCTATACACCTGAAACTAATATAATATTGAATATCAACTGTAATTTAAAAATAGAAATTAAAAAGGAATTAAAAATATTAAAAATAAAATAAATACAATGTGGCATATATATAATATATATAGAATGGAATATTATTCACCCAAGAAAAAGAGGGAAATCCTGCCATGTGGGACAACATGGATGGAACTTGAGGGCATTGGGCTAAATGAAATAAGCCAAATACAGAATAATAAATACTGTATGATCTCATTTATATGTGGAATTTAAAAAGGCAACTTCAAAGAACCAAATTGTTTCCAGGAGCTAGGAGGTGGAGGAAATGGGAAAATGTTGGTCAAAGAGTACAAACTTATAGTTATAAGATAAATGAGTTCTTGAGATCTAATGTAGAACCTGGTGGTTATCGTTAATAATACTGTATTATATACTTGAATTTTGCTTGAAATTGTAAGTGTTCTCACCATTAAAAAAAAAAGATAACTATGTGAGGTGATGGATGTATTAACCTGATTGTGATAATCAATCGTATACATACATCAAATCATTAAATTGTTGTACATCCTAAAAAATACATCATGTTGTAAAACCTAAATATATACAATTTTTACTTGTCAATCATACCTCAATAAAGCTTGGGATAATAAACAAGAAAAATGATTTTCCTTTTCCTTCTTCCTATAGTACCTGACAACCACCATTCTATTCTCTGCTTCTGTGAGTTTGACTACTTTAGATATGTTACGCAAGTACAATCAGGCAGTATTTGTCTTTCTGTGACTGGCTTATTTCACTTAGCATGAAGTCCTCTAGGTTCACCTATGCTATTATAAATGGCAGGATTTTCTTTTTATTTAAGCTGAATAATATTCCATTGTATGCATATACTGCATTTTCTTTATCTATTCATCTGTTGATGAATATAAAAACAAATTTATCTATTCTTCTTTGCAAATCTATAAGGTTTTGCCTCACATTTTGATGAATTGTCACTAGGTGCAAAAATATTATGGATTGTTTTCTTTTTTGAGATGTGATCCCTTTATCAATATGTAATATCCTTCTTTATCACTGATAATCTTTCTTGTTCTGAAGGCTGCTTTGTCTTAAGTTAACATGCCAACTCTAGCTTTCTTTTGATTGGTATTAGCATGGTATGCCCTGATCCTGTCTTCAGATGGTGTTTCTCATTGTTTTTTAGCACGACACAATTTTTTAAGTCAGACATGATATACCAAAAATAGGAACTGAAATAAATAAGCCTTTAATGTGAAGCTTTACCCTAATCGAGCTAGGAAAACCCCTTCTTAAATGTATCCTGGGCCTTGAGTATCTTTCCACAGTAATCCGTCGTTACTATACTGGAGTTCTGTTGATGTGCGCTAACATGTAGACGGAGAGAAGGTGTTTTATAATTTTGTGATTAAGTCTCTATCTTTCAGTGAGCCTGTGTTCCTGATCTGTGACAGTTAATGTTTCTCAGCATTTCTCCTCCCTTTAGATGAGACAGGTAGGCTTGAGAAGGTAGAGTTAAATAATTTCCATCCTATCAGATTGAAAAAAAGTTCTGGCAAAGTCTTTTCCACTGCCAAGGAAGTCTTTACTATGGAGTATACTCCGGGCATATTTAAAAATGGTCAGTTTTCCACTTCCCCTGCCAGAAACAAAAGAATTTTTTCCTTAGCTTCTTAACATGAGATCCTGTTGTAATTCATGAAGTTGTATTTCCCTAAAAATAGGCACCCTAATTGTTTCTAA